>NW_020703090.1:0-4989 GCF_002925995.2 Terrapene triunguis | reverse complement strand
AGGTAAAATAAACTCTAACTCCTACTTGAGATTTCCATTTATGCACCCCAAGACTACAATAGCTCTTTTGGCCACAGTATCACAGGCCTGGTCTACACTAGGCTTTTATGTCGACTTTAGCGCCGTTATATCGAATTAACCCTGCACCCGTCCACACCAGGAAGCCATTTAGTTCGACATAAAGCTCTCTTTAAATCGATTTCTGTAATCCTCCCCAACGAGAGGATTAGCGCTAAATTCGACATGGCCATATCGAATTAGGCTAGGTGTGGATGGAAATCGACGGTAATAGCTCCGGGAGCTATCCCACAGTGCACCACTCTGTTGACGCTCTGGACAGCAGTCCGAGCTCGGATGCTCTGACCAGCCACACCCCCGGGAAAATTTGAATTCATTTTCATTTTCCTGTCTGGGCAGTTTGAATCTCAGTTCCTCTTTGGACATCGAGGGGAGCTCAGCAGCAGTGGCAACTATGCAGAGCTCTCCAGCAGAGATAGCCATGCAATCTAATAGAAAGAGGGCCCCAGCATGGACTGATCGGGAAGTCTTGGATCTCATCGCAGTGTGGGGCGATGAGGCCGTGCTTTCAGAGCTGCGCTCCAAAAGAAGGAATGCTAAGATCTACGAGAAGATCTCCAAAGCCATGGCAGAGAGAGGCTACAGCCGGGATGCAACGCAGTGCCGCGTGAAAATCAAGGAGCTGAGACAAGGCTACCAAAAAACCAAAGAGGCTAACGGACGCTCCGGATCCCAGCCCCACACATCCCGTTTCTACGAGGCACTGCATTCCATCCTAGGTGCGGCCGCCACCACTACCCCACCCCTGACCGTGGACTCTGAGGATGGGATATTGTCCGCGGCCGGTTCCTCAGCGGACGGGGAAGAGGAGGAAGGAGATGAGGAGGACGAGGCAGTCGACAGCGCTGGCACCGCTGATTTCCCCGACAGCCAGGAGCTCTTCATCACCCTTACCGAGATCCCGTACCAACCGTCCCCATCCCTTACCCCGGACACAGAATCAGGGGAAGGATCAAGCAGTAAGTGCTGTAAACATGTAAACATTTATTTAAAGCAGAACGGTAATATTTATACTATTAACAATGTATATTTATAAAAGTGCTGTAAACTAGTAAAAAAATAATCAGGTACAAAACAGGAATATTTACAAAGGTAACAAATGGGTTTTCATGATTTCTCTGTCTTGGGCTCTTCTCAATTTAGTCCCAAGTATTTTAAAAAAATTTCACAATGTCCGTTACTACATGATTCCCAGGCCCAAGACGCTCCACTCCAAAGTCCCAGTGCACCTACGCGAAAATCCGGTCAATGTGGCCGGGGATCGACGAGAAATCCTCGTAGGAGAACTCCTCGTAGGTCTCGTGGAGGTAGAGCTCAAGCCTGTTGATCAGGTTCCGGGGTAGGGCGATCTTAGTGGGCCCTCCGTGGTAGCAGACATGTCCCCTCCACGCCACAATCAAGTACTCCGGGATCATCGCACGACATAGCATGGCGGCGTACGGCCCCGGTTTCTGCATGCTTTCCCGCAGCATGCGTTCTCTCTGGGTGTCCGGGATCCTCAGGAGGGTGATGTCGCTCATGACGCCCTGCTTTGAATTAGGGAGGGGAATGTTAGTATTGGGACTGCTTTACAGCCACGCGGTGGAGGGAGAGGGGCAGCATACAGGGATCTTTCCCTGGGACAGCCGCGAGGGGGTGGGACAGGGGCAGAGTTGATGCTGTCCTGATTGCTGGCAGCAGAGACTGGCATTGCTTTCAATGTGAAAGGAGGCCAGTGCTACTGCTGGAGTTTTAAGCAGCCACAAGTCTGCGGCTTACCATTATTGCCCGCTCCAGAAGTTCAGGTCTCCAGCCACAGTTCTCTGAACACTCCAAGACCTCCGCAAGTCCACAGGCACTGAAGGCGACGGCCGAAAATTCGACCTTGTCCTGAGTGCGCATGTGAGAGGTTCAGTGCATGGTCTTGTTCACAGAGAAAGACTAGGTTCTTTGTATACAATTTCATTTATCTGTCTCAGGAATTCACTCCCTTTTTACAATTCACACAGACACATCTGCGACTGTCTCCCAACCCAGCCTGTCAGCACACTCCCAGAGGCTAGCGCAGATTAGGCGGAGGAAGAAGAAGACGCGTGAAGACATGTTCTCAGAACTAATGGGCTGCTCCCGAGCCCAGGCAGCCCAGCAGACACAGTGGAGGGAGAACTTGTCACAAATGCACCGAGCAGTCATGGAACGGGAGGAGAGGTGGCGTCAGGAGGACCAACAGGCTACTGAAAAGCTGCTTGGACTAATGAGGGAGCAAACGGACACGCTCCGGCGCCTTGTGGATGTTCTGCAAGACCGGAGGCAGGAGGACAGAGCCCCGCTGCAGTCTATCTGTAACCGCCCTCACCCGCCACCAAGTCCCACACCACCCTCACCCAAAGTCCAAAGAAGGAGGGGCGGCAAGGGCCGTTAAAACTTTCAGTCAACCCCTGCAGACTGCTCTAGCACTAGAAGGCTGACATTCCCCAAAATTTCATAAGTCCTTTCCTACCCACCTCACACAAGCCCCCGTCCAAGTTTCACCCCCCACGTTTCATGTCTGGTTCGCAATAAAATGTTTGTTTCTCTCCATTACTGTTTCAGTCAGGTTCTTTTGAGGGAGAGTCTGTCTGGAGGGGGGGAAGGGGCTTGGTAATTGGACAGGACAGTGACCTTTAGCAGGGTACAGAGGCGGTGTCAGGTCCAGCATCAGGACACATACACAGTGCAGTCACTGGTTACCCTGGTCAGTCTGGGAGGTGTTTTTCATGTTCTGGGGGGGGGGGTTGCTCTGTGACTTTGTGGCGGGGGAGGGCAGTTACAGATCTTATGCAGCGGTCCTAATCCTGGCTCACAGATCCACGCAGCAGGGGATCTGTAACCCTACCCCCCCTGCCAGAAAGTCACATAGCCGACACATACACACAGTCCCCCCCAGGAGTGCTGGCAGGCTCCATTGAAATAACCAGTCCACCAGTGCGGAGCCTGTCATTCCGGGAGTTTAGAAGCATCATTTGCATCAGAACACTAAACCCGCCCCCCGCCACAGTCTGCGTCCCCGGTTTAAAATATTCCCGCGAAAACAGCAATACAGACAACGGTGTTCATTAACAAAATAGAAATGATTTTATTTTTTGGGAAGGGGAAGGGGGTGAAGGGGGTATGAAACTGGAGAGGATAGTCAAAATGAACTGGGTAAAGAAACGGGGGCAGGTTCAGCTTTTCTGTCCACAAACTGAAAAGTCACTGGTTGCCCTGCTCACTCAGGAACCTAGCTTTCAAAGCCTCCCGGATGCACAGGGCGTCCCGCTGGGATCTTCTAATGGCCCGGCTGTCTGGCTGGACGTAATCAGCAGCCAGGCTATTTGCCTCTAGCTCCCACCCCGCCATAAAGGTCTCCCCCTTGCTCTCACACAGATTGTGGAGCACACAGCAAGCTGCAATAACGATGGGGATATTGGTTTCACTGAGATCACAGCGAGTGAGTAAGCTTCTCCATCTCCCTTTGAGACGGCCAAAAGCACACTCCACCACCATTCTGCACTTGCTCAGCCGGTAGTTGAACAGTTCTTTTTCTGTGTCCAGGGCGCCAGTATAGGGCTTCATGAGCCAGGGCATTAGCGGGTAGGCTGGGTCCCCGAGGATGACTGTAGGCATCTCCACATCCCCAAGAGTTATTTTGTGGTCTGGGAAGTAAATACCTTCCTGCAGCCGTCTAAACAGACCAGAGTTCCTGAACACGCGAGCGTCATGAACCTTGCCCGGCCATCCGACGTAGATGTTTGTAAACCGTCCCCGATGGTCCACCAGTGCTTGCAGCACCATTGAAAAGTAGCCCTTTCTATTGATGTACTGGCTGGCCTGGTGGTCCGGTCCCAGGATAGGGATGTGAGTCCCATCGATAGCCCCACCGCAGTTTGGGAATCCCATCGCGGCAAAGCCATCTATGATGACCTGCGCGTTTCCCAGGGTCACTACCTTTGGGAGCAGTACCTTCACGATTGCCTTGGCTACTTGCATGACAACAACCCCCACGGTAGATTTGCCCACACCAAAGTGGTTCGCGACTGACCGGTAGCTGTCCGGCGTTGCAAGCTTCCAGAGGGCTATGGCCACTCGCTTCTGGACAGTGAGGGCTGCTCGCATGCGGGTGTCCTTGCGCTTCAGGGCAGGGGACAGCAACTCACAAAGTTCGAGGAAAGTCCCCTTCCGCATGCGAAAGTTTCGCAGCCACTGGGATTCATCCCAGACCTGAAGCACTATACGGTCCCACCATTCCGTGCTTGTTTCCCGGGCCCAGAATCGCCGTTCAACAAAATCCACATGCCCCATTGCCAACGTCATGTCCTGGGCGCTGGGGCTCGTGGTTTCTGACAGCTCTGTGCCACTCTCCGACTTCAGGCTCTCACGGCGGTGCCGTAGCCTCCTCGCCCGATTTCTCTGCATCTGCCTCAGGGAAAGGTGTATGATAAGCTGCGAGGTGTTGAGAACGGCCACAAGTGCAGCGATGGTCGCAGCGTGATCCATGATCGCAGTGCTGTGGCGTCCGCGCTGTCACTGACCAGAAAAGTGCGCGAACTGATTTCCCGCCGGCGCTTTCATGGAGGGAGGGAGGGCGTTAGTGACGGACGGATGACGACAAATTTTTTTTACCCAGAAGGCATTGGCGGCTCGACCCAGAATTCCGATGGGCAGCGGGGACTGCGGGAACTGTGGGATAGCTGCCCACAGTGCACCGCTTCCAATATCGACGCTCGCCCCGTTAGTGTGGACTCACAAAGTCGAATTACTGTCCTTAGTGTGTCCTTAGTGTGGACACACACGTTCGACTTTGCAATATCGATTCCACATATTCGATTTAAGTAAAATCGAATTACCCTCGTAGTGTAGACATACCCACAGTGAGAACTTATTTTCAGCTGATTATCCACCATGACTTACAAA
>NW_020703089.1:0-5036 GCF_002925995.2 Terrapene triunguis | reverse complement strand
GACAGCCTGACCGGGGTCGGCTACCCCCGGGCTACTTCCAATTTCCCCCTCAGGGCCTACCTTGTCCGCGGCACCGGGCAGGGTCCAGTCGACCAGCATAGGCTCCTCCCGGCCGGGGCTTGGTGGCAGGTCCGGCAGCTCCGTCGGAAAGTCCGGCCAGTTGCACTCGGGCGGTTCCTCCGGGTAACAGCAGGGCCGAAGGGGTTCTGCGGCGGTCTCACCGTCGGGGTTGCTGTGGGGGAGTTCCAAGGGCTCCCCCCAATGACGGGAACGGACGGGCTCCGGCGGCCCTTCGTCGTAGTGAGCCCGGGGCAGCTCCGGCCAGCTAGGAGAATATCCTCGGGCTTCAGCGGTATCCTGGTCGGGAGCTCCCGGCCGCACGTCTGCTCCCTGTGGTGGCCGGGCTCTGACTGAGCTCTGGCGGCCAGCCTTTATACTTCCTATCCCGCCCCTTGACTTCCGGGGGGCGGGGACAGGTGGCGGTGGCTCCGCCCACTCCGGTGTCTGCTCCAGTGCTCCCTCCTCTGGGCAGGAGGGGAGCCACACCGACTCACTACACACCCCCCCCCTCAAGACCGGCTCCCGCGTACCGGGGCCAGGTCCTTCCATTTCTCCTAGACGGGATAGAAAGTCCGCGTTTGCGTGGTCCTTGCCAGCCCGATGCTGCACAGTAAAGGCATAGGGCTGCAAGGCCAGGTACCAACGCATGATGCGGGGGTTATTGTCTTTCATCCGCATCAGCCACCGGAGGGGGGCGTGGTCCGTAACCAAAGTGAACGGCGCCCCGAGGAGGTAGAAGCGGAGAGCGTCGCAGGCCCACTTCACGGCCAGGGCTTCTTTTTCTACAACCGCGTAATTCCTCTCCCGGGGGAACAGCTTCCTGCTGAGGTATATCACGGGGTGGTCTTTTCCATTCAGTTCTTGCGACAAGACAGCCCCCAACCCCACCTCGGAGGCATCGGTCTGTAGGATAAACGGGCGCTTAAAGTCCGGACTGTATAGAACTGGCTCCTGGCAGAGGCACTTCTGAAGCGTCCGAAAGGCGACCTCACACTCTGGTGTCCATTGTACCTGCCGGGGGCGGTCTTTAGTCAGGAGCCCCGTTAAGGGCGCCGCTATGGACGCGAACTGGGGTATAAACCGTCGGTAGTAGCCTACGAGGCCCAGGAACTGCCGAACATGTCGCTTGGTCGTCGGGGTTGGACAATCCAGAAGGGCTTGGATCTTTCCTATAAGGGGTTTGACGCATCCCCCTCCAACCGTATAGCCAAGGTAGGTGGTCTCCCTCCAGGCAATACGGCACTTTTTGGGGGTGGCGGTTAGGCCCGCCTGTCGCAGGGACCTTAGTACCGCCGCGACCCGGGGCAGATGGTCCTCCCAACGGCGACTATAGATAACCACGTCATCGAGGTAGGCAGCTGCATAGTCCTGGTGGGACTGTAGGATATGGTCCATCAATCTCTGGAAGGTGGCAGGGGCTCCATGGAGACCGAATGGCATTCTAGTGAATTGATACAGCCCAGACGGGGTGGCAAAGGCGGTTTTTTCCTTCGAAGCCTCTTCGAGGGGGATCTGCCAATAGCCCTTGCTGAGGTCGAGAGTGGTAATAAACTGGGCTTCCCCCAGTCGGCCCAGTAACTCATCGACGCGTGGCATCGGGTAGGCGTCGAAGCGGGAGACGGCGTTTACCCTCCGGAAATCAATGCAAAAGCGACGGGTGCCATCAGGCTTGGGCACCAGGACTACCGGGCTCCGCCACTCGCTCTGGGACGGTTCAATAACTCCCAGAGCCAGCATGGCCCTTACCTCCTCCTCGACCTCGTCGCGCATCCGATACGGCAGAGGCCGGGTTGTTTCTCGGATCACTTTCCCAGGTTCCGTCTGGATCGAGTGCTTGACCAAAGTTGTGGAGCCGGGCACTGCCGTGAAGGTCTTCTTGAAGGCCTGCAGAAGACAGTTGGCCTGTTTCTGTTGCTCCTCGGTAAGTGAGTCGCCTAGCAGGGGTACCGGGTGGTCGTCTGTCGAGGGCACACGGGGCCCCAGTTCAGGCTCAGGTGGGTACGGATTGATTAAGAGGCCCTCCCGGTCATGCCACCGCTTCAGCAGGTTCACATGGTACCGTTGGGTCCCCTTGCGTTTACCCGGCTGCCGTACCTCATAGGTGACCGGACCCACCTTGCGCACAACGTCGTACGGCCCCTGCCAGCGGGCTAACAGTTTCGACTCACTGGACGGTAGGAGGAGTAGGACTCGGTCCCCCGGTTGAAATTCCCGGTCTTGGGCGCCCTTGTTATAACTCCTCTCCTGCCGCTCCTGAGCCGCCCTCAGGTTCTCACGCGCTAGCGCTCCGGCCTGGGTCAGGTACTCCCGTAACTGGAGGACGTACTTTAAGAGGCCCTCGGCAGGGGAGGCCGACTGTTCCCAGGTTTCGCGCATCAGGTCTAGGAGGCCCCGTGGCCTGCGTCCATATAGTAGTCCAAACGGGGAGAACTTCGTCGAAGTTTGCGGAACCTCCCGGACGGCTAACAACAAGGGGGGCAGGAACTGGTCCCAGTGGCGAAGGTCCTCTGCTGGGAACTTCCGCAACATTCCTTTCAGAGTGCGGTTAAACCGCTCTACTAGCCCGTCCGTCTGCGGGTGGTAGACGGAGGTGCGAAGCTGTTTGATGCCTAAGATGGCACAGACCTGTTGCAACAGCCGGGAGGTAAAGCTCGTGCCCTGGTCGGTTAGGATCTCCCTAGGCAGCCCTACCCGTGCAAAGATCTTCACGAGTTCCCCCGCGATGGTCCGAGCGGTAATACTCCGCAGAGGGATGGCCTCCGGGAACCGGGAGGCATAGTCCACCAACACCAAAATGTATCGGAACCCCGCCGCGCTCTTTGGGAGCGGGCCTACGAGGTCCATAGCGACTCGTTCAAAAGGAGTCTCCATCAATGGCATGGGGATCAGGGGCGCCTTGGGTATCCCGGGCGGAGCAGCCAACTGACAGTCTGGGCAGGAGGCGCAATATTTCTTCACCTCCGAATAGATTCCTGGCCAAAAGAAGCGCGTCAGGATCCGGGCCAGGGTCTTCTCCTGCCCCAAGTGTCCGGCGGCCGGCACATCATGGGCTAGCTTCATTACAGCCCGCCGGTGACACAGGGGCACCATCAGCTGGGTCTGTGGTTCCCGGGTGCGGGGATCACGGTCTACGCGGTAGAGTCGGTCTCGGCGCAACTCGAAATAGGGCCACTGACTAGCTTGCTGGGGGTCCGTGACCTTCCCGTCTACGGCTGCAAGTTGCTCGTAGAAGCGGCGGAGGGTCGGGTCTTCTCTTTGGTCCCGACAGAAGTCGGTGTCGAAGTGGGGTTGCGGGGCGGGCTCCGGCTGCTGCCCTGCTTCGTCCGTCCCGTTCACCTCGGGTGCCGTGTCCGTTTCGGTGGTCTCTGGTGAGGACCCCACCCGATCGGCCTCCAGGGCCGGCGTGGGACGAAGGACCTCCTCGAAGGCCGGCCAGTCTCGACCCAGGATCACAGGATACGCCAGCTGGGGAGCGACCCCAACCACCAGATTCCGGGTGACCCCCCCGATAGTCAGGGAAACCCGGGCACTGGGGTAGGGTCGGACGTCCCCATGAATGCACTGTAAATAGATCCACCCCAGACGGGTATCGCTCTGCGGGACCAGCTCCTTTCGGACCAATGTCTGTCCACAGCCAGAGTCAATCAAGGCCTGGGTTGTTCTCCCCCCAACGGCCGCCGGGACCGTCAGCTTGGGATTCAGGGCTGGCCGAGCTCGGTTTTGGCCTGCCCACACTTGCCCATAACTGCACTCCATCTCTGGACAGTCTCGCTGGAGGTGGCCCATCTTTCCACATCCGAAACAGGGACCAAGCTCCGACCGCCTGCCTCGGGGCCCCGCCCGGCTCGGGCTCCGGGGGGGGCTCCGCCGAGGCCTTGGGGGCCCCTGGCCCGGGGCCGCGGGCCCAGTCCTAGGGGCTGACTCCGTCTGCCGGACTCGGAGCTCACGGTGGGAGTCGATTCTGCGTTCGGGTTGCCGTGGTTCACTCGTGGTGTTCCCCTTTCTTTCGCCGCGGGCTGGTTCGGACCCCGCGGTGGGGCGGCGGAAGGTGGGACCCACTGCATTCTCTGCCGCGAGGAAATCCTCCATCAGGGACACTGCCATGGCCAAGGTCGCTGGTCGGTGGCGGAGAACCCAGCTTCGCCCCCGGGACAGTAGAGTGTGGATGAACTGCTCTAGGACCACCTGTTCAGTCACTTCCTCCGCCGTCCGGACCTCGGGCTGTAGCCATCGCCGGCAGGTCTCTTTTAGGGTCTGGGCCACTAACCGCGGTCGGGCTCCAGGAGGGTACGTCTGGCTCCGGAATCGTTGTCGGAATGTCTCGGGACTGACGTCGAGAGCGTCCAATATGGCGGCCTTCACCCGGTCATAGACCCGGGCTTCCTCTACCGCCAATCCGCGGTAGGCCACCTGGGCCGCCCCGGTCAGATAGGGGGCCAGGAGGGTAGCCCATTGGTCTCTGGACCACCCGGCGACTAGGGCTACCCGCTCGAAGTTAACCAGGAAGGCCTCGGGGTCATCATCCGGGCCCATCTTGGTCAAACGGAGGCCAGCAGACAAACGCGGCATCCCCGTGGCCCCCCCTTCTGGTCCCGCCGCAGGGTGAGGGGGCGCAACCAGCAGCTGCTGCAGCTGGCTCCCCAACTGCTGTACCAATCGCTGCTGGTGCTCCAGCTGGGCCGTGTGCTGCTCCTGTTGGAGTTGGAGATGGGCGGCATCTCGCTGCTGCTGCTGCACGAGCTGAGCAGCCTGTTGTTGCTGCTGCTGCTGCAGCTGGGCCGCCTGCTGCCGCTCCTGACTCTCCGTCAGTAACTGGAACAACCGCTCCATATCCATCTTTGACTGAACCGGGGGGTGGGCAACGGCCACCCCCGCTCTAGCCCCTTCTCACAGAGGTAGGGGCTCGCAGGCCCCACGTTGGGCGCCACGTGTAAAAGGGTTCAGGCCGGGGCTCGACCCTCCGGGGCAGGAGGGGA
>NW_020703088.1:0-5797 GCF_002925995.2 Terrapene triunguis | reverse complement strand
CTCCTGAGTCACCTGGCGTGATGGTGATGCCTGGTGACGTCAACAACTCCCTCCTTTGAGAATACTCAACAAGCTTTTGGCTGAGTTTTCTCATACTCTGTGGACAAGATATGATTGAGTGCTATGAAGCTGGGGTTTTCAATGAGAGGGTATGCCGGGACTTTTGGGGAACGGGGGGCACAAAGCTTACGGAGGAGCATCTTAAAACAAGCAATCAGGAGGAGGGTGACCCTAGGGCCTGACAATTACAATTCCCCAAATACCCACAAAATAACAATTACCAATAGCAGGCAAACTAAAAGCAAAAGGGACCAGGCCACCAGGTTAGGCCGGCCCTGTGAAAACAAACACAACCAACGCTCAGAGTTCTCGCGGGGAGTGCGCTGTGACTGTCCAAAGAGATCACAGGGCATTCCCAGCAGGCCTTATTGTCTTTTGAATAACAGCTTAAGTCCCAGGTCGTCGCTGGCAGTCTTCTTTGCAGGCTGGACGGTCCACCGTTCAGGAGCAGGCACTGCTTTCAGGCGAGAGTGATGAATCCAGTTCTTGTGTCCTTCGACCTTTGCTGCTGTATGGGAGACCAGCAGGACGGTGTGGGGTCCCTTCCACTTCTCTTGGAGAGGCTCATCCTTCCAGGTTCGAACGAGTACGGAGTCACCTGGCTGCAAGGAGTGGATCGGGGCATCCAGCGGGAGAGGCTGCAAATCTTTGGTGTACCTGTGGAGAGAACAAAGAACAGCAGACAGAGAGCACATGTACTGAGATAAGAAACCACAGCCTACCTCCCACTCCCCTGCCAGAACCGGTGTACCGTTCATAGGCCATGCCCTTCCAAACATAATCTCAAAGGGACTGAGCCCTAACCTGCCCTTAAGGAGAGCGCGAATGCGGAGCAAAACAAGGGGTAGAGCATCAGGCCACTTAAGGGAAGCCTCTTGGCAGACCTTTGAGAGGTGCCGCTTAAGTGTCTGATTTGTGCGTTCCACTACCCCACTGGCCTGCGGTCGCCATGGAGTGTGGAGCTTTCAGGGGATTTGCAGGGCATCCGATATCTTTTGAACAACTTGGGATGTGAAGTGTGTTCCGTTGTCAGATTCCATCCACTGGGGGAGTCCAAAGCGAGGAATGATTTCCTTGACAAACTTAAGAGCCACCGTTTTGGCAGTGTTGTTACGACATGGGAAGGCTTCAGGCCATCCGCTGAATCGGTCCACTAAGACGAGAAGGTATCTGAATCCTTGGGTCCGGGGGAACTCAGTAAAATTTATTTGCCAAACTAGTCCTGGGCCTGGGGTAGGTTCCAGAGTGGCTGGTAGCACTGACACTCCAGGTCGAGGGTTGTTCTTTTGGCAGACTAAACATTCAGCCTGCACCTGGGAGGCCAGAGGCCTAAGTCCAGAGGTTAGAAAGTATTTATTCATAAGCTGGGAAAGAGCTTCTCTACCTGCGTGGGTAGACTGATGTAGTTTCTGTAGTACTGGCCGTATTAGATTCCTTGGTAGGAGGATTTTTCCTTCTGTGGAGTGGAGCCATCCCTCCTTTCCCCAGAGCCTAAGTGTGTTGGCTAGGTTCCTTTCTTTGTGAGAGTACTGAGGGGTCGGGAGCTCCCCCACTGATGGGATGAGGGCATGCATATGGGCATCTTTAGCTTCCTGTGGTTCCAGGGTAGCAGCTCGCTTGGCCTCTCTGTCCGCCCTGGCATTACCCTTAGCCACATCTTGATCTTCTCTTTGATGAGCCTTGCAGTGTATCACTGCTACTTCTGAGGGGAGCTGTACCGCTTCTAAAAGCCGGAGAATTTGAGGCCCATGTTTAACCGGAGAACCTTGGGCTGTCAACATTCCTCTTTCCTTCCACAGACTGGCATGGGCGTGTAGTATTCCAAAGGCATATCTGGAATCAGTAAAAATGTTAACTCTTTTTCCTTTTGACAGTTCAAGTGCACGGGTTAAGGCTACCAATTCAGCCAGCTGAGCTGATGTCCCAGCAGGTAAACCCTTTGCTTCCACAGTCTTATGGAGAGATACAATAGCATAGCCTGCCCTCCTTTGTCCGTTTACAACTGTACTGCTGCCGTTAGTATACCACTCATAATTAGCATTGGGGAGGGGTTGATCTTTTAAGTCTGGGCGGCTGGAGTATTGGACATCTATGATTTCCAGACAGTCATGTTCCTGCTCCTCTGTCTCCGGTAACAGGGTGGCTGGGTTAAGGGAGGGACAGGTCTGTAGGGTAACTTCAGGATTTTCTAACAGTTTTGCTTGATACCGAGCAACCCGAGCCTGTGTAAGCCAGAGACCACCCTTAGTATCCAGCAGGGCTTGAACCATATGGGGAGTATACACTTGCACAACTCCTCCCAGTGTTAATTTCTCAGCTTCCCCAAGGACTAGGGCAGTTGCTGCGACCGCCCTCAAACAGGCTGGCCATCCCTTTGAAACTTGATCCAGTTGTTTAGAGAAATATGCCACAGGACGCTTCCAGGCACCTAATAGCTGGGTAAGCACTCCCAGGGCCACCCCTCTCCGTTCATGCACATACAGTTGGAATGGCTTAACTAGGTCCGGCAGGCCTAGAGCTGGAGCTTCCATTAGTTTCCTTTTTAAGATTTTAAATGCCCTGTCCGCTTCTGGGGACCAGTGAAAGGGGTCATGATCCGCTCCCTTAACGCATTCATACAAGGGTTTAGCCCACAGTCCAAACTCTGGGATCCATATTCTGCAGAAGCCTGCCATGCCCAGAAATGCCCTGAGTTGTTTACGATTGCTTGGAATAGGAATTTGACAGATAGCTTCCTTTCTTTCACTTGAAAGCTGACGTTCCCCCTGCCTGATGTAAAATCCTAAATACGGTACTTCTGGGAGAGCAATCTGAGCCTTACTCTGTGCTACTCGATATCCTCTGAGTCCAACAAAGTTCAGGAGGCTTACAGTGGCTTTAAGACAAGGGATTAGACCCACAGCAGCAATCAACAAGTCATCCACATATTGCAGGAGGAGGACCCTGTCTTCATTGTCCCACTCCTCCAAGTCTCTGGTCAAAGCCTGGCCGAACAAAGTGGGGGAATTTTTAAATCCCTGGGCCAGCACGGTCCAGCAAAGCTGCTTTTTAACCCTTCTGTTGTCCTCCCACTCGAAGGAGAAAATCTCCTGAGATTGGGTGTCGACCGGGATCGTGAAGAAAGCATCCTTCAAATCTAGGACAGAAAAATGGGTGTACTGCCCCCCTATAGAGGCCAACAGTGTACACGAGTTTGGAACAAGGGGGTGCAGAGTCTTAACCCGCTCATTAACCGCCCTTAGGTCCTGAACCAGCCGGTATGTGCCATTGGGCTTTCGCACGGGCAGAATGGGGGTGTTCCAAGCTGACTGGCATTCTCGTAGTACACCGCACTCTAGGAACCGATCTATAGTCTCTTGCAGTCCCTCTCTGGCTTCCCTCTTAATCGGATACTGTTTGATTCGCACTGGGCTTTTGCCTGGGAGAAGCTGAATATGAACAGGGGTCTGACGGTTTGCCTTCCCTGGGACCCCTGATGCCCATACCAGAGGAAAAACCTGCTTTTCCCACTGGCTCCATTCTGGGGCTTGCATGGCTGAGGGCTCAGTTGCAAGAGTCATTATCCAGGCATTCTCTGGGGGTAAGGTGAGGGTTATTTCATCTTGGGTGAAATGCAGGGTGGCACCTAAGCGACAAAGCAGGTCCCGTCCCAATAGAGGCGTTGGACAATCGGGGAGGTAAACTAGTTTGTGAGATAGAGTTCTGTTTCCCAAAGCACATTCCACTGGGGCATATACTGGGCACTTGGTTCCTTTCCCTGTGGCACCCACCACAGTGAGGGAATCTGCCACAGGCAGCTGCAGGGGTTGGTTTACAGCGGTTCGTGCAGCTCCAGAGTCTATTAAAAAGTCTATGTTTGAATTTCCCACCCGCATTTTTACTCGGGGTTCCTGGGGCAGGATAGTCCGTCTCCCCTGACACCCCTATTCTTGATCCTCCGCTGCCATCATAGGGGTACCTTCCCTCTCGGGGCACTCATTTTTCCAATGTCCCTCCTTTCGGCATCTGGCACACTGGTTGCGACCCAGACGCCTTTCCTGTGAGCCAGGGCGCCCACGTCCACGTCCTCTCATTCCCCGGCCCCTTCCACCTTCCTGGAATTTTCCCTTGCCACCGGCCTGTACTGCTGCAACCATTATTTTCGCTTGCCTCTTTTCCTTTTCTTCCTCCCTAAGGCTGTAAGCCCTGTTTGCAGTTTCCAGAATCTGTGCTATGGTCATGCCCATCAAATCCTCCTTTTTCTGCAGTTTCCTTTTAATATCAGGGGCTGCACGGCTGGTAAAGATACCCTTTATGATTGCCTTAGTTTCCCGTTCATCAGGGTCTGCATTAGTAGTTTGCCTGATGGTATCCCGGATACGCTGCAGAAAAGCAACCGGACTCTCTTTTGGCTCCTGTGCTAGCTCATAAGGCTTAGCCCAATTGTTATGTCTGACAGCTGAGTGTCGGAGACCATGTAATAGGAGCTCCTTGTATACAGTGAGACGCGTTTGGCCCGCAGGGTCATTAGGATTCCACCCGGGATCCGCTAGGGGGACCTGGACTGCAACAGTAGGGACGTGATGTGGATTCAGTTCATGTCTCTTCTGTGCCTCCTCCCTTGCTTTAGACACAACCTGATTACGCTCTACCTCAGACAGCAGGGTCCGCATAAGGACATTACAGTCATCCCAGTCAGGTTTACAGCTAGCCAGACACCCTTCAAAGGCTGAGATAAACTTGCTTGGGTTCGTAGAGAATTCCCCTGCCTGTGCCTTAAAAGCTGCCAGGTCCACTGGGTTAAAAGGCACATGGGTGTAAACCTGCATAGTAGTGGCTCGGCGATTGTCTGATCCAGGGCGGGCTATCCGAGTCTCAGTAAGTAATGGATAGAATCCCACCGAGGGGGCAATCTCTGGGACCTGAGAGACCCTGTCTTTATATGGTGGGGGTGTTGGAGCCGAAGGGGACACCGACTCTGCCATCACAACCGGAGGAGGGTTCTGGGGACTAACTGTAGTTACTACCGAACCTGACGGAGTCAAATTACACCTTTGCAAAAGATCTGACCTATCTCTTAACAACATAAACAACTGTACATACATATGTTTATTCCATTTACCCGTACGCTGACAAAACAAAAGCAATTGAAGGATCGTATTATAATTGAGTGATTCCTCCGGTGGCCACCTTTCCTGGTCCTCTAGCTGATATTGAGGCCAGTCTACTGTACAGAATCTTTTCAGTTTACTTTTAATCAACGGATCCGATCCAAACACTTTCCAGTTCACCAGAATGCATTCCAAGGGTGTACACCTTGCCCTGCCTGCCGTACTCTGTCCCTGCCCCATATTAGGGAGACTCTGGGCGTCCCCAAGTCAAAACAGGTAGACACTGGGCGTCCCCAGGTCAAGACAGATAAAGTCCCCACTGGACTGTTCCTACCTTATCCAAGGGTCCGGTTCTGCACCGTCGCCCTATCCACAGGACCGGTTCCCCACCGTCGCCCGCGGCCACAGCTGCTTCTCCACTACTCGAGCGCGTTGCACCGTTGTGCCCTCCGGGGTCGACCAAACCACGTCTCCGCTGAGGCCCCCGATGAAGTCACCGGTGAGCTCTGGGCGTCGGGCGTCGCCGTAGTCCGTCGGCCTCCAGGAGGGATCCGGGCAAGGCTAAATTTCAGCCTCGAGCCCCACGTTGGGCGCCAAAAACTGTTGCTGGCACAAAGGTGCCCGAGGCAAAGCAACAGGGGTTCGTT
>NW_020703087.1:0-1600 GCF_002925995.2 Terrapene triunguis | reverse complement strand
AGAAAAAAAAAAAAAAAAGCCACGATCGGCGGCAGCTCCACCGCGCCGCTTTCTTCTTCGTCGGCAATTCGTCGGCAGGTCCTTCCCTCCAAGAGGGACCTAGGGACCCGCCGCCGAATTGCCGCCGAAGAGCCCAACGTGCCACTCCTTCCCCTTGGCCACCCCAAGCACCTGCTTGCTGAGCTGGTGCTGGAGCCGCCCTGCCCAGGCCAATGGGGGCTACGGAAAGCGGCATGGGCCGAGGGATGTGCTGGCCGCCCCTTCCCGCAGCTCCCATTGGCCTGGGATGGTGAACCGCAGCCAGTGGGACCTGTGATCGGCCGAATCTGTGGTAAACAAACCGGCCTGGCCCACCAGGGGCTTACCCTGACGGGCCGTGTGCCAAAGGTTGCCGATCCCTGCTCTATAACTACTTTTGATTTGTATTTGATTTTGTAGCCACATATGAAACTCCCATATACACAGGACGCAGTCAGGAACAGAGGCCATTATGCTGGGCACTGCACAGAAACATATGAAGACATGGTCTAGCACTCACTTGATCGAAATGAGAATTTCCATTGGCTGTCAGTAAGGCTCATCATTTCAGCTTCATTTCAGGCTTAGATGGCAAGACAACTGCAACCTGATGAAGGTTGGAGCAAGGCTGATGTTTCCCATCCAACAGCGGTGTGCACATTCATAGTCTAGTGCACTACTATATTTGTGAAAACTGACCAAGCATGGCATACAGTTGTGGCCACAAGGGTTCACAGAAGATAAAGTGTTTCTTTTGCTTTAGCTAAACTCACATCCATATTCCAGCCAACAACAGTGGCATCTTAGCTAGCCTAGAAAAATTCAGTGATACTTATTCATACAACAGTAGCACATAGGGGCTGTGTAACCAAGATCGAGTGCCGTACAAACACATAGTAAGAGGTAACTACTATGACCCTAAGAACCCTTCAGTGCCAACTAGCAAAGGGTTCACTATTGTGTAACAGCAATTCCTAACAGGCTCGACAAACTCAGTACATGAAACATAAGGCTTTTGTGGTATTTATCCATAAATGATATCATGTGAGGTCTCTAATAAACACTTATGTCCTACTGATTCTCCTAATCACAGAATATCAGGGTTGGAAGGGACCTCAGGAGGTCATCTAGTCCACCCCCCTGCTCAAAGCAGGACCAATCCTCAGACAGATTTTTGCCCCAGATGGCCCCCTCAAGGATTGAATTTACAACCCTGGGTTTAGTAGGCCAATGTTCAAACCACTGAGCTATCCCTGCCTCCCCCCAATTGCCACAAGATGTATGCACAGATGACATTTAAGAAGCGGTGTGTATGTACACTACAAATATATCTCCATGCTGTGATGTTATGTAGGAGTTGATCCTGAGTTGAGTCATGCAAGCTGGCATGTATACTGTTCCTTTGGTATTACTGTGAGTAAGTGGATAAGGGGCTGAACACTGCAGGGGAGTGCTTCAAGGGGCCTGGGGTGCACCTGTTGTTAACCTGCAAGGCAAAGTAAGGGCTGGTATAGCCCAGAGGAGTTTGTCTGGGCGGCTGACAGACTGGAGGTGTCAGGGAGCTAACACTCAGTTAAGCTCT
>NW_020703086.1:0-1092 GCF_002925995.2 Terrapene triunguis | reverse complement strand
GTTGGGACCCCAAAGTGGGTCGCAACCCCGTTTTAATGGGGTCGCCATGGGGTTTTTTCCACCTCTAAGGCAAACCAAACCAGCCAGACTAAGAGGACTTCGGTCTCACCCCACTGGCTAACCGCAAGTCTCACAAGCAATCTCCTTAGACACTCCAGTTTCCCAGTATCACCACCAGTACCACTCGTTATGGGGACAAATGGTTGTGAAAACCAATGCCCCAGTAAAAGAAAAAGGTTCTCCTGATCCCAAAGGACCAAGCCCCAGACCCAGGTCAATATACAAATCAGATCTTACCCACAAATCACGCTGTTGCCAATCCTTTAGAATCTAAAATCTAAAGGTTTATTCATAAAAGGAAAAAGATAGAGATGAGAGTTAGAATTGGTTAAATAGAATCAATTACATACAGTAATGGCAAAGTTCTTGGTTCAGGCTTGCAGTAGTGATAGAATAAACTGCAGGTTCAAATCAAGTCTCTGGAGTACATCCCCCGCTGGGATGGGTCCTCAGTCCTTTGTTCAAAGCTTCAGCTTGTAGCAAAGTTCCTCCAGAGGTATGAAGCAGGATTGAAGACCAGATGAAGATGAGGCATCAGCCTTATATAGTCTCTTCCAGGTGTAAGAACACCTCTTTGTTCTTACTGTGGAAAATTACAGCAAAATGGAGCCTGGAGTCACATGGGCCAGTCCCTGCATACTTTGCTGAGTCTCAAGGCATATTTGCCTTCTCTCAATGGGTCCATTGTATAGCTGATGGTCCTTAATGGGCCATCAAGCAGGCTAGGCAGAGCTAATCCCAGCTTGTCTGGGATGTCACCCAGCAGCATAGCATAAATTTGAAATACAGACAGTATAGAGCCAATATTCATAACTTCAACTACAAAATTGATACACACATATAGACAGCATAATCATAACCAGTAAACCATAACCTTGTCTAAGACACCCCATTTGACCCCCTTTATACAAGATTTTGGTGCCACTACAGGACCTTGGTTGCAACAATGATCTATATGGTCCCAGATTATATCAATAACGTCACAACCTATTGCAGCGGTTCTCAAACTGTGGGTTGGGACCCCAAAGTGGG
>NW_020703085.1:0-2003 GCF_002925995.2 Terrapene triunguis | reverse complement strand
GGCTAGGACTATAACAGCGTTTAAAAGAGAACTGGATAAATTCATGGTGGTTAAGTCCATTAATGGCTATTAGCCAGGATGGGTAAGGAATGGTGTCCCTAGCCTCTGTTTGTTAGAGGATGGAGATGGATGGCAGGAGAGAGATCACTTGATTATTGCCTATTAGGTCCACTCCCTCTGGGGTACCTGGCATTGGCCACTGTCGGTAGACAGGATACTGGGCTAGATGGACCTTTGGTCTGACCCGGTACGGCCGTTCTTATGTACAGACTGGAACTAGAATTCTGAAAACATCCACCCTGGAATTTCAGGAAAATGTGGATTCAGACTGGATTTGAAGCTTGTGGCTGATCCCTATTCCTAACTAGTGCCAACCGGAAACTCCAAAGCCAAACAGCCATAAACTATGGGATCCTATGGATTTGAATCTGAATTTTGACTTGTGCCCTTTTCTAATTTTCATGAAGATGTTTATTATTAGCAAAACAAGTCACCAAGCAACATGCAGAAAAATAAACATTAGAATTGCCTCTTTCCTCCCTACTTTTCCTTTCCCATGGCAACTGATATACTGTAGCACATATGCTACTCAGCCCTATTGCCAGTCGTGTTTATTATTAGGCCTTTTTTCATATTCTACATTGTGAGTCAGGGCTTGCTTGTCTATGATTGCTTCTATGTTCCGGTAGGACTGAAAAAAATAAAATAGTTTGAGAAAGCACGTACAACACAAATGAGGTGAAAAATATAAGTAGTCAAGAGGCTAGATAGTCAAGGTCAATTTTAAAGAAATTTGCATTAAAGTAATTCCTTGACTGAAGTTATAGAAGTTCTACATTTAATAGTGCATTTTCTTTTTGTTGCCGTTTAAGAGGCTTATCCAGTGGGAGTCTTTCCACTGACTTCAATGAGCTTTGCATAAGGCCAAAAGCTTGAAAAGTGTTATGGGATCCTTTTGGAAGATAACTTGCATATAGAACCTATTATTATTTCCCAAATACAAATGTTATGGATTTTGTACTGTGAAGAGCTCTTAGAGAAGCGCTGAAGCAGTTCAAGAATCCGATGAAATATGTGAGGGTTGTAACATGCATTCATATTTTTCCTAAACAATTGTCAGGAAACATAATCACTATTTTATGAAAGCATCATAGCTCAAAACAGGGAATTACAGCCACATATGGGGGAAAAAATATTAGTTTGGAAAAAAAAAAGTCACTGTCAGCTAGATTTCTGGTGGCCTCAGACAAGTAAAGTTCTTGGGCCCAGTTCTGCCATGAATTATCCAAATACAACACCCATTGACTTCAAGTACAGGACTGCGCCACATATTTAAGGACATTCTCAGTTATTGTTACATGCTTCCATTTCAGCGGGAGTTGAGACCTCTCAGGATTGGGTCCAGTTGCTAGGTAAACTCCCTAAGAAAGTAGGACAATAACCAGGTGAATAAGTCTATGTTAAACCAATACAAGCTATTTTATTTAACCTTGAACCAGTATCCATTCCCTGAGTTAAGTGAAATCAGATGGCTAGAAGTCCAGCTTCTGGAAGCTCATCACAAGATTCCTACCTTCACATTGTTATTTGGCAACAGAATTTGCTTATATCTCTTTGATATTAAACTAGGCACATCAACACATGTTTTCCAGCAGCAAGCTTCAAGGCGCACTACAATGCTTCAGGCGACAGTGCAACATTTATCCCTTTACTTGGGCTCTTAAAATTAGTGAGTTACTGTGGGTACATGTAGTTGTCAGATAAATGATTAATGCTCTAAGCCACCTCTAAGGCCAGCTTGATAGCTTGTGTTGGTTGAAGCCCATGGGAGCTGTTGGAGTCTCAGAACTTTTGAATATGTCGTCACTTATTTTGATGCCTAAATATGGATTTACAAACCAAACTGTAGGCTCCTGTTTTTAAAAATCTTGGCTAAAGCTAAACAGAATAATTCCCCAGCTTGAGATTCAGCCCAGTTCTGTAACCCTGAAGTTGGGGCCTGA
>NW_020703084.1:0-2123 GCF_002925995.2 Terrapene triunguis | reverse complement strand
GGCTAGGACTATAACAGCGTTTAAAAGAGAACTGGATAAATTCATGGCGGTTAAGTCCATTAATGGCTATTAGCCAGGATGGGTAAGGAATGGTGTCCCTAGCCTCTGTTAGAGGATGGAAATGGATGGCAGGAGAGAGATCACTTGATTATTGCCTATTAGGTCCACTCCCTCTGGGGTACCTGGCATTGGCCACTGTCGGTAGACAGGATACTGGGCTAGATGGACCTTTGGTCTGACCCGGTACGGCAGTTCTTGTGTACAGACTGGAACTAGAATTCTGAAAACCTCCACCCTGGAATTTCAGGAAAATGTGGATTCAGACTGGATTTGAAGCTTGTGGCTGATCCCTATTCCTAACTAGTGCCAACCGGAAACTCCAAAGCCAAACAGCCATAAACTATGGGATCCTATGGATTTGAATCTGAATTTTGACTTGTGCCCTTTTCTAATTTTCATGAAGATATTTATTATTAGCAAAACAAGTCACCAAGCAACATAGAGAAAAATAAACATTAGAATTGCCTCTTTCCTCCCTACTTTTCCTTTCCCATGGCAACTGATATACTGTAGCACATATGCTACTCAGCCGTATTGCCAGTCGTGTTTATTATTAGGCCTTTTCTCATATTCTACATTGTGACTCAGGGCTTGCTTGTCTATGATTGCTTCTATGTTCTGGTAGGACTGAAAAAAATAAAATAGTTTGAGAAAGCACGTACAACACAAATGAGGTGAAAAATATAAGTAGTCAAGAGGCTAGATAGTCAAGGTCAATTTTAAAGAAATTTGCATTAAAGTAATTCCTTGACCGACGTTATAGAAGTTCTACATTTAATAGTGCATTTTCTTTTTGTTGCCGTTTAAGAGGCTTATCCAGTGGGAGTCTTTCCACTGACTTCAATGAGCTTTGCATACGGCCAAAAGCTTGAAAAGTGCTATGGGATCCTTTTGGAAGATAACTTGCATATAGAACCTATTATTATTTCCCAATTACAAATGTTGTGGATTTTGTACTGTGAAGAGCTCTTAGAGAAGCGCTGAAGCAGTTCAAGAATCCGATGAAATATGTGAGGGTTGTAACGTGCATTCATATTTTTCCTAAACAATTGTCAGGAAACATAATCACTATTTTATGAAAGCATCATAGCTCAAAACAGGGAATTACAGCCACATATGGGGGGAAAAATATTAGTTTGGAAAAAAAAGTCACTGTCAGCTAGATTTCTGGTGGCCTCGGACAAGTAAAGTTCTTGGGCCCAGTTCTGCCATGAATTATCCAAATACAACACCCATTGACTTCAAGTACAGGACTGCGCCACATATTTAAGGACATTCTCAGTTATTGTTACATGCTTCCATTTCAGCGGGAGTTGAGACCTCTCAGGATTGGGTCCAGTTGCTAGGTAAACTCCCCAAGAAGGTAGGACAATAACCAGGTGAATAAGTCTATGTTAAACCAATACAAGCTATTTTATTTAACCTTGAACCAGTATCCATTCCCTGAGTTAAGTGGAATCAGATGGCTAGAAGTCCAGCTTCTGGAAGCTCATCACAAGATTCCTACCTTCACATTGTTATTTGGCAACAGAATTTGCTTATATCTCTTCGATATTAAACTAGGCACATCAACACATGTTTTCCAGCAGCAAGCTTCAAGGCGTGCTACAATGCTTCAGGCGACAGTGCAACATTTATCCCTTTACTTGGGCTCTTAAAATTAGTGAGTTACTGTGTGTACACCTAGTTGTCAGATAAATGATTAATACTCTAATGCTCTAAGCCACCTCTAAGGCCAGCTTGAAGCTTGTGTTGGTTGAAGCCCATGGGAGCTGTTGGGGTCTCAGAACTTTTGAATATGTCGTCACTTATTTTGATGCCTAAATATGGATTTACAAACCAAACCAAACTGTAGGCTCCTGTTTTTAAAAATCTTGGCTAAAGCTAAACAGAATAATTCCCCAGCTTGAGATTCAGCCCAGTTCTGTAACCCTGAAGTTGGGGCCTGACCTCCCCAACGCACTGGGGCTTGAATTCTTTTCCTCCCAATCTGAATCTAAAGCTGCCATTTTCCCACTCTTCCTTCCAAGCAAAGGAAGGGGGAAGCAGAGCTGAAGTTTACC
>NW_020703083.1:0-3150 GCF_002925995.2 Terrapene triunguis | reverse complement strand
CTCTTCCTTCCAAGCAAAGGAAGGGGGAAGCAGAGCTGAAGTTTACCCACTAAACAAGGGGTTCCAGCTGGTGCACACTGTCACACATAGCTAGCTAACTGTGCAATGCTGTATTTGATGGGGGTGTTGGTGTAGAGTGGGGATTTCGTTCTGGATCCAGTGGTGATTAGCTCAGGTCCCAAGCATAAGACTTACTTATCCTCATTGCATTTTTTTTAAATAGTGTGTTTGCAATTTCCCTTTGAATTATTTTGGACTAACAGCCCCATCATCTCCAGGCGCTGACACCATCCTCTCTGATACTGACAGAGCAGAAGGACCCTCTGATGAGTCAGAGGGATTCTGGGTGTGAGTGTAAGTCTGATTTTCCTCTCTCTTCTTAAGGAGTGCCTGGGTGTGTTTGTCAATAAAGCTTTTGATACTGTCTCCCACAGTATTCTGGCCAGCAAGTTAAAGTATGGGCTGGTTGAATGGACTATAAGGTGGATAGAAAGCTGGCTAGATTGTCGGGCTCAATGGGTAGTGATCAATGGCTTGATGTCTAGTTGGCAGCTGGTATCAAGCGGAGTGCCCCAAGGGTCGGTCTTGGGGCTGGTTTTGTTCAACATCTTCATTAATGATCTGGATAATGGGATGGATTGCACCCTCAGCAAGTTCGCAGATGACACTAAGGAGGGAGAAGTAGAAACGCTGGAGGGTAGGAATAGGGTCCAGAGTGACCTAGGAAAAATTGGAGGATTGGGCCAAAAGAAATCTGATGAGGTTCAGCAAGGACAAGTGCAGAGTCCTTCACTTAGGAAGGAAGAATGCCATGCACCGCTACAGGCTGGGGACCAACTGGCTAAGTGGCAGTTCTGCAGAAAAGGACCCGGGGATTACAGTGGACGAGAAGCTGGATATGAGTCAGCGGTGTGCCCTTGCTGCCAAGAAGGCCAACGGCATATTGGGCTCTATCAGTAGGAGCATTGCCAGCAGATCGAGGGAAGTAATTATTCCCCTCTATTTGGCACTGGTGAGGCCACACCTGGAATATTGCGTCCAGTTTTGGTCCCCCCACTGCAGAAGGGATGTGGACAAATTGGAAAGAGTCCAGTGGAGGGCAACGAAAATTTTTAGGTGGCTGGGGCACATGACTTACGAGGAGAGGCTGAGGGAACTGGGGTTATTTAGTCTACAGAAGAGAAGAGTGGGGGGATTTGATAGCAGCCTTCAACTACCTGGATGGATGGAGCTAGGATGTTCTCAGTGGTGGCAGATGACAGAACAAGAAGCAATGGTCTCAAGTTGCAGTAGGGGAGGTCTAGGTTGGATATTAGGAAACACTATTTCACTAGGAGGGTGGTGAAGCACTAGAATGGGTTACCTAGCGAGGTGGTGGAATCTCCATCCTTAGAGGTTTTTAAGGCCTGGTTTGACAAAGCCCTGGCTGGGATGATTTGGTTGGTGTTGGTCCTGCCTTGAGCAGGGGATTGGACTAGATGACCTCCTTAGGTCTCTTCCAACCCTAATATTCTATGCCTGTTTCTGAGTGAGATCTACCCCACCCCATTCTGTGACTGGTTGGCCCCCACTTGCAGAATGGTAATATTAAATCGCAACATCCTTTAAATGTATGATCCTGTTATGCTTCCTTATCTATAGAAGCTTTGTTGATTATAATAGGCACAATAACGTGTAGCAGCACTGCATTAAAGGCTCTTATGCATATGTATACAGGTTCTCTGTCTCTCACTAGCATTACATTTTAACTGTTCTATTCTCTATATGTGATATAGAAATATTCCATGTAGTCTGTGTCTTTTATTCCAATGTGTCATCTTAATGTACGATTTCTGAGTAGGAGTTAATAGTATTTCTTATGTATTCTTTTTCATTCTACTGATTTCAATGTAACTGATTCTTCTTCTTTAAATAAATAAATTTTATAAATAAATATAGGTTTCAGAGTAGCAGCCGTGTACCATCCAAAGAAGTGGGCTGTAGCCCACGAAAGCTTATGCTCAAATAAATTTATTAGTCTCTAAGGTGCCACAAGTACTCCTGTTCCTTAAATAAATATAGTCAATCTTTTGAGCAGAAGGCTGTATCCATGTCCTTTCAAGGGGGCTTGCTCTGGGGAGCCCTCTGCTGGTCAGAGACAAGCCCCCTGGTAATACTCTGGCAATTCCTCTAGGGCGGACCACTACCTTATTACCCCTTTTGATAAAACAAATTGCATAGTCTTAAGCAAACCATTATTGGAATGTCTGAGGTCTAAATCTTGGGTTAACAGTAACCATGTTCATAGCCCCCAGGAGACAGCAAAACAGCAGGTGCTGCTCTAAGGTCAGACTTGCTCAGATAGGCACAGAGAGTTGCAGGGGGACTGCAAGCTGGAATCCACGGTCTCAGGGCAGAGGGCCACACGTCCCCACTCATACAGAAGTGACAGCTGGAGGCCTGGGAGCTAGAGGGGCACCTATGAGCAGAATATGGACTGGGCAGAAGTACAGTTAACCCCAGAACTGTGACAAGCCCCAAGAAACGTCTGGGAGTAGACGGTCCATTATGACAGTGAGGAAAACCTGTTAGATTAATTCAGCTAACAAATCAATAAATGTTTCCATCCAGTAAAACATAAACACCTGCATGTTTTCATTTAGCTATGCAGTGTGTACATGTTAACAAAAGCTCTCCGACTAGGAAGACTCATTTTAAGTTGATGGACATTTAGAATGAGAAAGTTAGCTCATGAAATCAGCTAAGACAATGATACATATAACAAAGCTACACCTGCTACATCTGCCAGTAATTTTGTATACCACTGTGTATTCCTATTCAAGAGGATTCGAAGATGGGCTGAATAGTATGTACTGCCTATGTTAACAAAAATTCAATCTCTTCCCCAGTTTTGCTAAGAGTATGAGTGAATTAGTTTGCACATTAATCTGCCCAGACTTTGAAGACTGACAAGACTTAATTAAAGCTTCCCCTCCATTAAATAATAATTAGCAACTCAAAGAGTGTATTGACTAGCTCTCAAGAGGTTTATTTGGCAACTTTGATTCATGATTTGTCAGATGCATTAGTGGCCAGATTATTACAGGTCAAACATTTTTCTACAGTTAAAGCAGCTACACTGGCTCCTTTATCCTTATATAAATTGTTTTT
>NW_020703082.1:0-3501 GCF_002925995.2 Terrapene triunguis | reverse complement strand
GCTCTAATAAATTTGTTAGTCTCTAAGGTGCCACAAGTACTCCTGTTCTTTTTGCGAATATGTTTCAGTGACAAACATGAAGTTATGAGATTTTTCTATATACGTTCATACACACATTTCAACAAGATAATGAGGTTCACCAAATCAAGACTCTTCAAATGATACCTCACAAGATATATTTTGTATAAAACATATAATATAGCAGTGGTGAATATGTGGGTACAAGGGGTAACATGGGGTACAGTATGTCAAACCCACCATACACATTGATTCTCAATATGACCCTATGCTTGTAAAATGCCATGTAAATGTACAGTATTCTGTTAATTAATAAAAAACAATTTATATAAGGATAAAGGAGCCAGTGTAGCTGCTTTAACTGTAGAAAAATGTTTGACCTGTAATAATCTGGCCACTAATGCATCTGACAAATCATGAATCAAAGTTGCCAAATAAACCTCTTGAGAGCTAGTCAATACACTCTTTGAGTTGCTAATTATTATTTAATGGAGGGGAAGCTTTAATTAAGTCTTGTCAGTCTTCAAAGTCTGGGCAGATTAATGTGCAAACTAATTCACTCATACTCTTAGCAAAACTGGGGAAGAGATTGAATTTTTGTTAACATAGGCAGTACATACTATTCAGCCCATCTTCGAATCCTCTTGAATAGGAATACACAGTGGTATACAAAATTACTGGCAGATGTAGCAGGTGTAGCTTTGTTATATGTATCATTGTCTTAGCTGATTTCATGAGCTAACTTTCTCATTCTAAATGTCCATCAACTTAAAATGAGTCTTCCTAGTCGGAGAGCTTTTGTTAACATGTACACACTGCATAGCTAAATGAAAACATGCAGGTGTTTATGTTTTACTGGATGGAAACATTTATTGATTTGTTAGCTGAATTAATCTAACAGGTTTTCCTCACTGTCATAATGGACCGTCTACTCCCAGACGTTTCTTGGGGCTTGTCACAGTTCTGGGGTTAACTGTACTTCTGCCCAGTCCATATTCTGCTCATAGGTGCCCCTCTAGCTCCCAGGCCTCCAGCTGTCACTTCTGTA
Organism: Terrapene triunguis; assembly: GCF_002925995.2. Lineage (NCBI taxonomy): Eukaryota > Metazoa > Chordata > Testudines > Emydidae > Terrapene > Terrapene triunguis. The sequence continues at coordinate 2,435 of NW_020703082.1, read as the reverse complement.
TGAGTGGGGACGTGTGGCCCTCTGCCCTGAGACCGTGGATTCCAGCTTGCAGTCCCCCTGCAACTCTCTGTGCCTATCTGAGCAAGTCTGACCTTAGAGCAGCACCTGCTGTTTTGCTGTCTCCTGGGGGCTATGAACATGGTTACTGTTAACCCAAGATTTAGACCTCAGACATTCCAATAATGGTTTGCTTAAGACTATGCAATTTGTTTTATCAAAAGGGGTAATAAGGTAGTGGTCCGCCCTAGAGGAATTGCCAGAGTATTACCAGGGGGCTTGTCTCTGACCAGCAGAGGGCTCCCCAGAGCAAGCCCCCTTGAAAGGACATGGATACAGCCTTCTGCTCAAAAGATTGACTATATTTATTTAAGGAACAGGAGTACTTGTGGCACCTTAGAGACTAATAAATTTATTTGAGCATAAGCTTTCGTGGGCTACAGCCCACTTCTTTGGATGGTACACGGCTGCTACTCTGAAACCTATATTTATTTATAAAATTTATTTATTTAAAGAAGAAGAATCAGTTACATTGAAATCAGTAGAATGAAAAAGAATACATAAGAAATACTATTAACTCCTACTCAGAAATCGTACATTAAGATGACACATTGGAATAAAAGACACAGACTACATGGAATATTTCTATATCACATATAGAGAATAGAACAGTTAAAATGTAATGCTAGTGAGAGACAGAGAACCTGTATACATATGCATAAGAGCCTTTAATGCAGTGCTGCTACACGTTATTGTGCCTATTATAATCAACAAAGCTTCTATAGATAAGGAAGCATAACAGGATCATACATTTAAAGGATGTTGCGATTTAATATTACCATTCTGCAAGTGGGGGCCAACCAGTCACAGAATGGGGTGGGGTAGATCTCACTCAGAAACAGGCATAGAATATTAGGGTTGGAAGAGACCTAAGGAGGTCATCTAGTCCAATCCCCTGCTCAAGGCAGGACCAACACCAACCAAATCATCCCAGCCAGGGCTTTGTCAAACCAGGCCTTAAAAACCTCTAAGGATGGAGATTCCACCACCTCGCTAGGTAACCCATTCTAGTGCTTCACCACCCTCCTAGTGAAATAGTGTTTCCTAATATCCAACCTAGACCTCCCCTACTGCAACTTGAGACCATTGCTTCTTGTTCTGTCATCTGCCACCACTGAGAACATCCTAGCTCCATCCATCCAGGTAGTTGAAGGCTGCTATCAAATCCCCCCACTCTTCTCTTCTGTAGACTAAATAACCCCAGTTCCCTCAGCCTCTCCTCGTAAGTCATGTGCCCCAGCCACCTAAAAATTTTCGTTGCCCTCCACTGGACTCTTTCCAATTTGTCCACATCCCTTCTGCAGTGGGGGGACCAAAACTGGACGCAATATTCCAGGTGTGGCCTCACCAGTGCCAAATAGAGGGGAATAATTACTTCCCTCGATCTGCTGGCAATGCTCCTACTGATAGAGCCCAATATGCCGTTGGCCTTCTTGGCAGCAAGGGCACACCGCTGACTCATATCCAGCTTCTCGTCCACTGTAATCCCCGGGTCCTTTTCTGCAGAACTGCCACTTAGCCAGTTGGTCCCCAGCCTGTAGCGGTGCATGGCATTCTTCCTTCCTAAGTGAAGGACTCTGCACTTGTCCTTGCTGAACCTCATCAGATTTCTTTTGGCCCAATCCTCCAATTTTTCCTAGGTCACTCTGGACCCTATTCCTACCCTCCAGCGTTTCTACTTCTCCCTCCTTAGTGTCATCTGCGAACTTGCTGAGGGTGCAATCCATCCCATTATCCAGATCATTAATGAAGATGTTGAACAAAACCAGCCCCAAGACCGACCCTTGGGGCACTCCGCTTGATACCAGCTGCCAACTAGACATCAAGCCATTGATCACTACCCATTGAGCCCGACAATCTAGCCAGCTTTCTATCCACCTTATAGTCCATTCAACCAGCCCATACTTTAACTTGCTGGCCAGAATACTGTGGGAGACAGTATCAAAAGCTTTATTGACAAACACACCCAGGCACTCCTTAAGAAGAGAGAGGAAAATCAGACTTACACTCACACCCAGAATCCCTCTGACTCATCAGAGGGTCCTTCTGCTCTGTCAGTATCAGAGAGGATGGTGTCAGCGCCTGGAGATGATGGGGCTGTTAGTCCAAAATAATTCAAAGGGAAATTGCAAACACACTATTTAAAAAAAATGCAATGAGGATAAGTAAGTCTTATGCTTGGGACCTGAGCTAATCACCACTGGATCCAGAACGAAATCCCCACTCTACACCAACACCCCCATCAAATACAGCATTGCACAGTTAGCTAGCTATGTGTGACAGTGTGCACCAGCTGGAACCCCTTGTTTAGTGGGTAAACTTCAGCTCTGCTTCCCCCTTCCTTTGCTTGGAAGGAAGAGATGGAAAAATGGCAGCTT
>NW_020703081.1:0-1559 GCF_002925995.2 Terrapene triunguis | reverse complement strand
GTTAAAGCAGCTACACTGGCTCCTTTATCCTTATATAAATTGTTTTTTATTAATTAACAGAATACTGTACATTTACATGGCATTTTACAAGCATAGGGTCATATTGAGAATCAATGTGTATGGTGGGTTTGACATACTGTACCCCATGTTACCCCTTGTACCCACATATTCACCACTGCTATATTATATGTTTTATACAAAATATATCTTGTGAGGTATCATTTGAAGAGTCTTGATTTGGTGAACCTCATTATCTTGTTGAAATGTGTGTATGAACGTATATAGAAAAATCTCATAACTTCATGTTTGTCACTGAAACATATTCGCAAAAAGAACAGGAGTACTTGTGGCACCTTAGAGACTAACAAATTTATTAGAGCATAAGCTTTCGTGGGCTACAACCCACTTCTTCGGATGCATATAGAGTGAAATATATCGAGGAGATATATATACACACATACAGAGAGCATGAACAGGTGGGAGTTGTCTTACCAACTCTGAGAGGCCAATTAAGTAAGAGAAAAAAAACTTTTGAAGTGATAATCAAGATAGCCCAGTACAGACAGTTTGATAAGAAGCAAGTGTGAGAATACTTACAAGGGGAGATAGATTCAATGTTTGTAATGGCTCAGCCATTCCCAATCCCTATTTAGCCCTGTCACCTTCAGCCCCCAACTAAAACCTCTCCAGCGCATCATCAGAGATCTACAACCTATCCTGAAAGATGATCCTTTACTCTCACAGATCTTGGGAGACAGACCTGTCCTCGCTTACAGACAACCCCCCAACCTAAAGCAAATACTCACCAGCAACCACACATCACTGAACAAAAACACTGACCCAGGAACCTATCCTTGTAACAAAGCCCGATGCCAACTCTGTCCACATATCTATTCAAGTGACACCATCATAGGGCCTAATCACATCAGCCATACCATCAGGGGCTCGTTCACCTGCACATCTACCAATGTGATATATGCCATCATGTGCCAGCAATGCCCCTCTGCCATGTACATTGGCCAAACCGGACAGTCTCTACGCAAAAGAATTAATGGACACAAATCTGACATCAGGAATCATAATACTCAAAAACCAGTGGGAGAACACTTTAACCTGTCTGGCCATTCTATGACAGACCTGCGGGTGGCTATCTTAAAACAGAAAAACTTCAAAAACAGACTCCAACGAGAGACTGCTGAGCTGGAATTGATATGCAAACTAGACACAATCAACTCAGGGCTAAATAGGGATTGGGAATGGCTGAGCCATTACAAACATTGAATCTATCTCCCCTTGTAAGTATTCTCACACTTGCTTCTTATCAAACTGTCTGTACTGGGCTATCTTGATTATCACTTCAAAAGTTTTTTTTCTCTTACTTAATTGGCCTCTCAGAGTTGGTAAGACAACTCCCACCTGTTCATGCTCTCTGTATGTGTGTATATATATCTCCTCGATATATTTCACTCTATATGCATCCGAAGAAGTGGGTTGTAGCCCACGAAAGCTTATGCTCTAATAAATTTGTTAGTCTCTAAGGTGCCACAAGTACTCCTGTT
>NW_020703080.1:0-1743 GCF_002925995.2 Terrapene triunguis | reverse complement strand
CAATAGTGAAAGCATGCAGCACATGTCAGCGTAATGGACCTGCTCCGCCTCTTAACAAAATTAAGGGTGGAAGACCTCCGCCTGCTGCTCCATTTCAACATCTTCAAATTGACTTTGCAGATATGCCAAAGGCTTTTGGGAAAAAGTACCTCCTTGTTTTGGTTTGCCCTCTGACTTCCTGGGTCGAAGCTTTTCCTACTGCTAATTGTACTGCTGCCACAGTGGCGAAGATTCTCCTTAGAGACATTGTACCCCGTTTTGGCATCCCTCTCGTGCTTGACTCAGATCACGGACCTCACTTTACTGGTCATGTCCTTGGCCGTTTAGAACAAGGACTGGGCATTTCACACTCCTTTCATACACCCTACCACCCCCAGTCTAGCGGGAAAGTTGAGCGTATGAATAGGGAGCTTAAGTTTACATTGGCTAAATACTGTCAGGAAACAGGGTTAAAGTGGCCTCAGGTACTTCCCTTGGTCCTGTTTCACCTTCGTACTCGCCCAACCCGTGTATTGGGATTATCCCCCTTTGAACTGCTCTATGGACACCCCCCTTTCAAAGGCGGGGCGCTACCACGTGCTGATGTTTCACTATTGGGAGGGGATCATATGACCGCGTGCCAGTTTCTCTCCCTACAGGCTCGCCTCCATACCCTTTGGAAAGCCTCGCAGTTTTCCCAGACCGTGCCACTGGAAGAACAGATCCACCCGTTCCAACCAGGGGACTTCGTCTGGGCCAAAAAGTTCGTTCGTGGCGACACCCTCCAGCCGAGGTTTACTGGACCCCACCAGGTTCTTTTAACAACCCAGACTGCAGTGTTCCTGGAAGGACGCAAATCCTGGATCCACCACTCCCACGTCAAGCCAGCCGTAGTGGACCACAGTGACGGACCAGCAGCTCTTGCCACCACTGAGGACACTGCCTCTGACCAGTGGACCAGCTTACCTCTTTCAGACATCAGACTTAAATTAACTCGGCAAAAATGAGAGGACCTTTTATTCTGACAACTGTATGTTTTTTATTATGCCTTTTTAGTTTATTTTCTGCTTATGAAGATAATGCTTTTATTAGATATTCCCACGAGGTTAAAACTCGTATTTTAGGAAATAGAAGTAATTGCTGGGTATGTACTCAATTTCCAGTAAATGCAGAACAGGGACTACTAGAATCTTTAACCAATGAAACTGCGACCCTATTTGAGAATCAGGCCGGGGAAATGTCCCAGCTGCACCAGTTAGCTTTGCAAAACCGAATGGCTTTAGACATAATGTTAGCAGCCCAGGGAGGAACTTGCGCCCTCATAAATGAAGAATGCTGTGTTTTTGTAAATGACACCTACTCTGACACTTTTCAACGTACCAAACATCTAAGGGAAATGGCTAAGAACTACTCCTCTGGCCAGCCACCTTATGATTGGTGGGGAGCCTTATGGAATTGGCTGCCTGGATTTGGGTGGGTTAAAAAACTCTTGGTGGGTATTGTTGGGGCCATAGTAATCCTTATAATACTGTGTTGCTGTATTCAGTGTGTCCCCTCCCTCATAGACTCATGTGGGTCAGTTTATTCTTTTCCTACTTCAGCCAAGGGCCTTACTCTCTTCAAGTTGGCCCAGGCTGAAATTGCCAAGCGGCCCTTGGCTCCTTAAAATGGGGTGTAGCTTTTGGTAAATAGTTATCCCAAAGCTACAAATGGAGGAATGTTGAGTCTGAACTTTTGATGAGCTTAAACTTAACCCAGACTTGA
>NW_020703079.1:0-1743 GCF_002925995.2 Terrapene triunguis | reverse complement strand
CAATAGTGAAAGCATGCAGCACATGTCAGCGTAATGGACCTGCTCCGCCTCTTAACAAAATTAAGGGTGGAAGACCTCCGCCTGCTGCTCCATTTCAACATCTTCAAATTGACTTTGCAGATATGCCAAAGGCTTTTGGGAAAAAGTACCTCCTTGTTTTGGTTTGCCCTCTGACTTCCTGGGTCGAAGCTTTTCCTACTGCTAATTGTACTGCTGCCACAGTGGCGAAGATTCTCCTTAGAGACATTGTACCCCGTTTTGGCATCCCTCTCGTGCTTGACTCAGATCACGGACCTCACTTTACTGGTCATGTCCTTGGCCGTTTAGAACAAGGACTGGGCATTTCACACTCCTTTCATACACCCTACCACCCCCAGTCTAGCGGGAAAGTTGAGCGTATGAATAGGGAGCTTAAGTTTACATTGGCTAAATACTGTCAGGAAACAGGGTTAAAGTGGCCTCAGGTACTTCCCTTGGTCCTGTTTCACCTTCGTACTCGCCCAACCCGTGTATTGGGATTATCCCCCTTTGAACTGCTCTATGGACACCCCCCTTTCAAAGGCGGGGCGCTACCACGTGCTGATGTTTCACTATTGGGAGGGGATCATATGACCGCGTGCCAGTTTCTCTCCCTACAGGCTCGCCTCCATACCCTTTGGAAAGCCTCGCAGTTTTCCCAGACCGTGCCACTGGAAGAACAGATCCACCCGTTCCAACCAGGGGACTTCGTCTGGGCCAAAAAGTTCGTTCGTGGCGACACCCTCCAGCCGAGGTTTACTGGACCCCACCAGGTTCTTTTAACAACCCAGACTGCAGTGTTCCTGGAAGGACGCAAATCCTGGATCCACCACTCCCACGTCAAGCCAGCCGTAGTGGACCACAGTGACGGACCAGCAGCTCTTGCCACCACTGAGGACACTGCCTCTGACCAGTGGACCAGCTTACCTCTTTCAGACATCAGACTTAAATTAACTCGGCAAAAATGAGAGGACCTTTTATTCTGACAACTGTATGTTTTTTATTATGCCTTTTTAGTTTATTTTCTGCTTATGAAGATAATGCTTTTATTAGATATTCCCACGAGGTTAAAACTCGTATTTTAGGAAATAGAAGTAATTGCTGGGTATGTACTCAATTTCCAGTAAATGCAGAACAGGGACTACTAGAATCTTTAACCAATGAAACTGCGACCCTATTTGAGAATCAGGCCGGGGAAATGTCCCAGCTGCACCAGTTAGCTTTGCAAAACCGAATGGCTTTAGACATAATGTTAGCAGCCCAGGGAGGAACTTGCGCCCTCATAAATGAAGAATGCTGTGTTTTTGTAAATGACACCTACTCTGACACTTTTCAACGTACCAAACATCTAAGGGAAATGGCTAAGAACTACTCCTCTGGCCAGCCACCTTATGATTGGTGGGGAGCCTTATGGAATTGGCTGCCTGGATTTGGGTGGGTTAAAAAACTCTTGGTGGGTATTGTTGGGGCCATAGTAATCCTTATAATACTGTGTTGCTGTATTCAGTGTGTCCCCTCCCTCATAGACTCATGTGGGTCAGTTTATTCTTTTCCTACTTCAGCCAAGGGCCTTACTCTCTTCAAGTTGGCCCAGGCTGAAATTGCCAAGCGGCCCTTGGCTCCTTAAAATGGGGTGTAGCTTTTGGTAAATAGTTATCCCAAAGCTACAAATGGAGGAATGTTGAGTCTGAACTTTTGATGAGCTTAAACTTAACCCAGACTTGA
>NW_020703078.1:0-4982 GCF_002925995.2 Terrapene triunguis | reverse complement strand
ATGTTGAGTCTGAACTTTTGATGAGCTTAAACTTAACCCAGACTTGATGTCTCTGTCTGAACTTTTAATCAAAGCTCTGACCTGCGAACTACTCATGACACCCCCCTCCCCTTAAGTAGCCATCTCCCCTTTTGTCTTTTTGAATCTACATTTTAACCTGTTTTATCCTGTAGAATCTTGATTGATTATGCATGACCATTATGATCTGTTAATCACTTTGTTTACTTCTGTGTATAAATATTGATGCTCACCCCTAATAAACTTGCCACATTACTCTGAAGCCTTTTAAGCTAAGGATAGTGTGAGCCCGTTGATCAATGAATTGGTGTCTGGTCTCTGACAGATTGTGAGCCCATACCAACTCCGCACGAACTCGGGTGCTGGAGAGGTGAGTAAGGACTTGCTTTTTACCTAACAATTTGGGGGCTCGTCCGGGATTTCCTTCTGGTGCGGTGCCTCTGTCCAGTGGTCAGACCACTCATATATGAATTGGCAGGCGCCACGGGAGATTTCTCCCAGCCAATTCAATATTGAGGGGTCGTGTACTGGACAGCAGGATAAACGCCAGTTGGAGGGCTCCTGTCAGACACCATGGGTCAAGGGACTAGCGTGCCTCTTGAGAGTCCGTTGGGGATTGTAAATAAGTTATGGAACGAAGGGAAACTCCCAGTACAGACAGGAATGTCTAGGAGGAAGTTGTACACACTGTGTGTAAGGAATTGGACTGGGTATACCGCGGTATTGGCCGACCCGGAGATGAGGTGGTCTTCGTATGGCTCTTTCGAACAGGCTGCCTTAAGAGGAGTAAGGAGCCAGATCGAAAAAGACCATCTGGGACAGTTATGTTACTGGTTTTGTTGGGACACAGCAGCAGAGCTGTGGAAATCTTTAAAAATTATGGCAGTCAGGTATTCTCCCGAGAGTGAACCCCCTCCATGTTATTTCGATGAAGGGTGTAAACCACGGCGTGTTTTGACTCGTCAGTTGGTCCCCACTGCACCTGCCCCTATTCCTCCGCAGGGGGACTCTCTCCAGAGCGCAGAGGGGAATCTGCAGGACTCCAGATCGGAATCTCTGCAGAGGGATAAGGGGGAAATGGAGGGGCACACCTTGGGAGGAGTAATTACTAGGCAAAAGATCAAGCAGATGCAGCAGGATGCATACCCCTCCCCTGAGGATAGCCCAGAGGCTGCCCCCACCAAACCTTTTGTGAGTGATAAAGGTGTAAGTAGAGAAATGCCTTTACAGGTGCACGACCAACCTTTTGTGGGCAATAATGGCCAGTTACAACATACTAATATTGTGGAATATAAAGGATGGCTAGAATGGGACTTGAAAGAGTGGGGACGGTTGTCAGGGTCCTTTGGGGAAAATCCCCGAAAGATCACAGAACTTTTAGAAAGATTGTTTTCAAGTCATAATCCTACTTATACGGATGTAGATCAGTTGTTAAGTAGAGTTTTGACCGGAGAAGAACGTAGTAGATTGTGGATGGCAGAAAGGACATGGGGGGATAGCGATGCGGTTAATACCACTTGGATGGATAGGCGGGATCAAGCCGCTGGCTGGAATCCCCTAGACTGGAGTCAGCCAAGGCTGACTCAGCTGCGAACAGATCGAGAGCGATTGTTAGAGAGACTCAAAGAAATGGCTCGCCGCTCGCCTAATCAGGCTAAGTTCATGCAGATTCGGCAGGAATCTGATGAGCCACCCAGAAAGTTCTGGTCGAGGCTATTGGAGGGGGCCCGAATGTTCACTCAGATGGATCCTGAGAGAGAAGCAGACCACCCTACTCTTATTTCGTTTTTTGTGAATCAGTCAGTGCCCCCTGTAAGGGATTATTTCTTAAAGTTTCGCCCTGGTTGGGGAGGTGAGTCAGTCACTTCAGTGTTGGACGTAGCTGATTTTGCATGGGAGAAAGAAAGGGAAAGTAGTAAAAAGAAAGAGAAAAAAGAAGAATATAAGTTGATGGCTTTAGCTTTTCGCGGCGGTGTTCGAGGCAGAGGCCGTGGCCGTGGCAGGGGATTTCAGGGTGCTCGGGGAAGAGGGTCCTGGCAACCCCAGCCACCAGGAAATTGTTTTCAGTGCGGACAGCCCGGTCACTTTAAACGTGAATGCCCCTGGGGACGCCCAGAGGGTCCGGTCGCATCCGCAGATACACCAGGGACGAATACACCCCTGCACCACCAGCTCAGCCCGTTCCCCAGGCCTGGATCAACTACGGGCAACAGCAGCAGCTGCAGCAAACTCAGCCTCCTCAATGACGGTACCCCGGGGGCGAAGGCAAACAATGTGATGGTCTTATTTCCTTAATGTCTTTAGCCGGCTCCTTCCTCACTTTCTCCCCTCCCAGCAAAGAGCCTCGTCTAACCCTTTCAGTCCAAGGACTGCCTGTCTCTTTCCTCATTGATACTGGAGCTACTTTCTCTCTTTTAAATCATGCCCCCTCTCCCTGGCTATCCTCTGAGGTTAAAACTGCAACTGGGGTGGAGGGCAACCCACAGTCTCTGGGACTCACTTTGCCTCTAAATGTTATTTATGCTGATAAATGTTTTTCTCACCGTTTTCTTTTTTCCCCAGCTTGTCCGATCCCTTTGATGGGCCGGGATTTACTCTGTAAGCTTGAGGCTACTTTAACCTGCACTCCTGAAGGGGTAGGATTATTGATGACAGTGTTAGGAGATTCGGCCCCAACTCAGGGTAATTGGGAAACCCCCCCCCCTCTCTCCCCTGACCTCACTGACTTGCCTTTAACCCTCTGGGGAATTTCTGACACTGATGTTGGCCTGCTCCTTTCGGCAGAGCCAGTAAGGATTCAAGTGAAGCCCTCCTTAACCCCCCCGTCAGTCCCTCAATACCCCCTGTCGCTGGAAGCCCGGGAGGGCATCCGCCCCATTATCGAGGGATTCATTGCACAAAAGCTAGTCCGCCCTCAGCGCACTCCCTGTAACACCCCTATACTGCCTGTCAAAAAGCCTCCTAAAAAGGACGGAGACCCTATTCGTTGGCGCTTTGTACAGGATCTACGGGTTGTTAATCAGTATGTGGTCCCTCTTCATGCAGTAGTTCCTGATCCAGCTACTATCATCAGCCAAATCCCCTGGGATGCTGAGTGGTTCACTGTTATTGACTTAAAATCAGCCTTTTTCAGCATTCCTGTGCACCCAGACTCTCAGTATCTCTTTGGTTTCACCTGGGAGGGACAAAGTTATGTCTGGCAACGACTTCCTCAAGGCTACAGAGACAGCCCCACGATTTTCAGCCAATGCCTCCGCCACGACTTGGAAGGCTTCACCAGTCCGCAGGGATCCACGTTAGTCCTATACGTAGATGACAGCCTATTAGGTAACCGCGAAGAAGCTGCCCTCCGCATCGATGGTAAGGCACTTTTATTATACCTACACACCAGAGGCCACAAGGTAGACCCTAACAAGATTCAGTGGGTCTCACAGAAGGTCCGATATCTGGGCTTCCTGTTAACCCCAGAGGGGAGACAAATGGACCCAGTTCGCATAAAGATTATCCAAAACTGCCCTCTGCCAAACACCAAGAAACAACTTCGAGGTTTCTTAGGATTAATTGGCTTCTGTCGCCCCTGGTTGCTGTCCTGCGGGGAGTTAAGCAAACCGCTCCACCGACTCACTGCTAACCTTGCTCCTGACCCTTTGCAGTGGTCCCCGGACACGATCCAAGCCTTTCAGTTACTCAAAGACAGTGTGGCCTCCTCCATGTCTCTCCGCCCCCCCAATTACAGCAAACCCTTTCACCTTTTTGTCCACGAGAGGGGCGGAATTGCTAGTGGCGTCCTTACCCAGCTGAGCGGGCCCCACCATTTCCCGCTTGCTTTTTACTCTCAGCAGATCGACCCTGTCGCTCAGGGAACCCCATCCTGCACCCGGACTCTGGCAGCAGCTGCCCTGCTGATCACAAAGGCAAAGAGCCTGACCCTGGGTCATTTTACCACGGTTTGGACCTCTCATGCCTTGTCAGCCCTTCTGCGTAGGGGCACAACCCAAGTCTTTTCGGCCCATCGTCAGCAACAGCTAGAGGCCGAACTCTTAGAAGACACTAACCTAATTTTTGAAAGGTGTGGGCCCCTTAATCCAGCTACCTTGCTTCCTGACCTGCCAGTCCTCCAGGATCAGCACGACTGTGCGGAAGTAGTTTATAGCATCTTACAGATAAGGGACAACCTGTTTGACGTGCCACTGGACAACCCTGATTGCATCCTCTTCTCGGACGGAAGCTCCTTCTATGTTGATGGCAAGCGTTTCACCGGTTATGCAGTCACCTCTGAATGGGACATTCAAGAGGCCGCCTCACTGCCAGGCAACTGGGGAGCCCAAGCCGCCGAACTCTATGCCCTGGCCCGAGCTTGCCAGTTGGCCGCTGGTAAGACCGTTACCATTTTTACTGATAGCAAGTATGCTTTTGGAGTTGTGCATTGTCACATCCACCTCTGGAAGTTTCGAGGTTTCCAGACAGCTGCCGGTAAACCCATTCAGCACCTCCCCCTCATCCACAAGCTTTTGGACGCCCTCCAAGAACCCTCGGTCCTGGCTGTAGTTCACTGCCGGGCCCATACTAAAGATGATAACCCCGTCACCCGTGGGAATGCCCTGGCTGACGCCTCCGCCAAGACAGCTGCCGTCTTACCCTTAGCCATGCCCACGTTGGCTATTGCAGCCTCCTCCTTTACTCCACCGCACCCCGTACCAGTACCCACTGCTAAACTACAGTTGTGGGAAAGCCTCGGAGCCACTCTGGTCAAAGGGACCTGGCTTATGCCGGATGGCCGAGCCTGCCTCCCTCGCTCCATATACCCCGTGGCAGTTCGCTGGCACCATGATAAGGGGGGTCACTACGGCACGCACGCCCTTGTGGACACCATCGCTCGCTTTTGGTATGCTCCAGGCATTCAACCCTACTGCCTGTCAATAGTGAAAGCATGCAGCACATGTCAGCGTAATGGACCTGCTCCG
>NW_020703077.1:0-1994 GCF_002925995.2 Terrapene triunguis | reverse complement strand
TGCCCAAATAAATCTGTTAGTCTTTAAGGTGCCACCAGACTCCTTGTAGTTTTCAAATAGATGATGGGCTAAAATTTTCTTCTATAGGCTCTTCATTGAACAATTACAAATGAAAAGATTTAAATAGAAATAATTCAGCCACCTCCACCTGGCAATCATTTGACTTTTTAATTATAGGCTATGTCTATGCTACGGGGATGATAGTGGCATAGTTTTGGCAGAATAGCTATGCCAGCATAACCTCATAGTGTGTAGATGCAGCCTACAGTGATGGAGTAGGTTTTTCGGTTGCTGCAGAAACACTTCCTTCCCAAGCAACAATAGCTAGATCCACACAAGTATTCTTCCATCAGCCTAGCTGTGTCTAGACTGGGGATTAGGTTAGCATAACTACAGTGCTCAGGTGTGTGGATTTCTCACAGCCCTGAGCTCTGTAACTATGTAGAAATAAGTTTTAGTGTAGCTCAGGCCCCTAGATTGTTTTGTTGTTGTTCTTAGATTGTTTTGGTTGCATTAGTTATTTCACTGCAAAAAGGTACCCACCTTTTTTTGGCAGTGAAGATATAGCCTTAGACCTCATTGTCACTAGGAAAAATGTGTATTTTAACGTTAAAATCCTAGTGTAGACAAGCAATTGTACTTTAACACATTAGCTGATTGAGGTAAACCATAGTGGGGAGCCTACAGTTTACTTGACCAACTAACATGTTAAAACTAAAAATAACGTTGACTACACTAGGGTTTTAACACATGTTAAATTAATTTGTTAAAAGCATACCTTCTTTCCTAGTGACAGTAAGGCCTAACGGGGCTTTTGGTTGTGCTAAGATAACTTGACTAAGCTATCGTAATTCAAAACTTTTTTTGCCTATTAAGATATGGCCCTATAATTCACAAGGGGTAATAGATATTACATTACCTACCTTGTCTCTCTAATATCCTGGGACTAACATGGCAACTACGCTACATGTAATGGGTAATATTCAGTTTAGTGAAGAGTGCCAGTTCAAGGTTTTTCACACTACTTAAGCCTTTAACATGAGGCTTACGTGGTGTTGAGAGCCTTTCTATAAATGCAGATCACCAGCTTTATTTAATGATCCATCCTTTAAACATACTTGCAGGTCAATTTAGAATTGGACATGTGTGGGAAATAATGAAGCACCAGTAACTGGACAGTGCCCAGCATTTCCCTTCTAGACAGAGGAAGATAAAAGATACAGCTACTTTCTTAATCACAATAAAAAAAGCATTTATTGCAAATCAGTTCTGAGTCCATCCATCCTTGTTTAGAGCATCATCTGGTCTTTTGAGTGTGCATGACAATTTATGCTTCTAACCTGCATTAGCACATCTAGCAAATAGGCAAATACCACTTTTTGCACTCTTTACCAGTGTTCCCTCGGAGGATATTTTTATTTTCCTGAGGCTGGCAATGTAACAGAGCATCTTTTCTATGTTACTCTAGGCTTGTTGTGTCAAAAGTTTAATTCAGACTTAAACTTGGAAGCCAACAGAAGTACCGTAGCAGGGGAGTGAAAGGCTCTCAGCAAAGAGTAGCAGTGCAGCCGAAGCAATGCAGTGTAGAGAGCAGACTCATTGAAAGAGATGCTCTGTATCTACTAACTGAACTGGGGAGGGAAGGGGTGTGTGTGTGTGTGTGTAACGCACACCTGCTTAATCCATGCTGATACTGTTTCCTTATCCCGCACTGTGTTCAAGCAGCAGACACTTGAGGGTATATCTACACAGGTGTAATTGTAGCCCAGGTAGGCATACCCACACTAATTTACCTAGCATGGATAACAACAGTAATGAAGATGTGGTGGCATGGACTTCAGTGCAGGCTAGTCACCTGAGTACAAGCCCACCAAGGACCCTGTGTACATACTTGAGCTCACCTGCCCTGAAGTCCTTGCTGCCATGTCTTCACTACTATTGTTATCTATGCTAGGTAAATTAGTGTGGGTATGCCTACCTGGGCTACAATTACA
>NW_020703076.1:0-3253 GCF_002925995.2 Terrapene triunguis | reverse complement strand
ATGCTAGGTAAATTAGTGTGGGTATGCCTACCTGGGCTACAATTACACCTGTGTAGATATACCCTCAAGTGTCTGCTGCTTGAACACAGTGCGGGATAAGGAAACAGTATCAGCATGGATTAAGCAGGTGTGCGTTACACACACACACACACACCCCTTCCCTCCCCAGTTCAGTTAGTAGATACAGAGCATCTCTTTCAATGAGTCTGCTCTCTACACTGCATTGCTTCGGCTGCACTGCTACTCTTTGCTGAGAGCCTTTCACTCCCCTGCTACGGTACTTCTGTTGGCTTCCAAGTTTAAGTCTGAATTAAACTTTTGACACAACAAGCCTAGAGTAACATAGAAAAGATGCTCTGTTACATTGCCAGCCTCAGGAAAATAAAAATATCCTCCGAGGGAACACTGGTAAAGAGTGCAAAAAGTGGTATTTGCCTATTTGCTAGATGTGCTAATGCAGGTTAGAAGCATAAATTGTCATGCACACTCAAAAGACCAGATGATGCTCTAAACAAGGATGGATGGACTCAGAACTGATTTGCAATAAATGCTTTTTTTATTGTGATTAAGAAAGTAGCTGTATCTTTTATCTTCCTCTGTCTAGAAGGGAAATGCTGGGCACTGTCCAGTTACTGGTGCTTCATTATTTCCCACACATGTCCAATTCTAAATTGACCTGCAAGTATGTTTAAAGGATGGATCATTAAATAAAGCTGGTGATCTGCATTTATAGAAAGGCTCTCAACACCACGTAAGCCTCATGTTAAAGGCTTAAGTAGTGTGAAAAACCTTGAACTGGCACTCTTCACTAAACTGAATATTACCCATTACATGTAGCGTAGTTGCCATGTTAGTCCCAGGATATTAGAGAGACAAGGTAGGTAATGTAATATCTATTACCCCTTGTGAATTATAGGGCCATATCTTAATAGGCAAAAAAAGTTTTGAATTACGATAGCTTAGTCAAGTTATCTTAGCACAACCAAAAGCCCCGTTAGGCCTTACTGTCACTAGGAAAGAAGGTATGCTTTTAACAAATTAATTTAACATGTGTTAAAACCCTAGTGTAGTCAACGTTATTTTTAGTTTTAACATGTTAGTTGGTCAAGTAAACTGTAGGCTCCCCACTATGGTTTACCTCAATCAGCTAATGTGTTAAAGTACAATTGCTTGTCTACACTAGGATTTTAACGTTAAAATACACATTTTTCCTAGTGACAATGAGGTCTAAGGCTATATCTTCACTGCCAAAAAAAGGTGGGTACCTTTTTGCAGTGAAATAACTAATGCAACCAAAACAATCTAAGAACAACAACAAAACAATCTAGGGGCCTGAGCTACACTAAAACTTATTTCTACATAGTTACAGAGCTCAGGGCTGTGAGAAATCCACACACCTGAGCACTGTAGTTATGCTAACCTAATCCCCAGTCTAGACACAGCTAGGCTGATGGAAGAATACTTGTGTGGATCTAGCTATTGTTGCTTGGGAAGGAAGTGTTTCTGCAGCAACCGAAAAACCTACTCCATCACTGTAGGCTGCATCTACACACTATGAGGTTATGCTGGCATAGCTATTCTGCCAAAACTATGCCACTATCATCCCCGTAGCATAGACATAGCCTATAATTAAAAAGTCAAATGATTGCCAGGTGGAGGTGGCTGAATTATTTCTATTTAAATCTTTTCATTTGTAATTGTTCAATGAAGAGCCTATAGAAGAAAATTTTAGCCCATCATCTATTTGAAAACTACAAGGAGTCTGGTGGCACCTTAAAGACTAACAGATTTATTTGGGCATAAGCTTTCGTGGGTAAAAACCTCACTTCTTCGGATGCATAGAGTGAAAGTTACAGATGCATGCATTATATACTGACACATGGAGAGCAGGGAGTTACTTCGCAAGTGGAGAACCAGTGTTGACAGGGCCAATTCAATCAGGGTGGATGTAGTCCACTCCCAATAATAGATGAGGAGGTGTCAATTCCAGGAGAGGAAAAGCTGCTTCTGTAATGAGCCAGCCACTCATGGACCAGTCCACACAAGAGATCCACTTCCTGGACACTACAGTGCAAATAAGTGATGGTCACATAAACACCACCCTATACCGGAAACCTACTGACCGCTATACGTACCTATATGCCTCCAGCTTCCATCCAAGACACATCACACGATCCATTGTCTACAGCCAAGCCCTAAGATACAACCGAATTTGCTCCAACCCCTCAGACAGAGACAAACACCTACAAGATCTTTATCAAGCATTCATAAAACTACAATACCCACCTGGGGAAGTGAGGAAACAGATTGACAGAGCAAGACGGGTACCCAGAAATCACCTACTACAGGACAGGCCCCACAAGGACAATAACAGAACACCACTGGCCATCACATACAGCCCCCAGCTAAAACCTCTCCAGCGCATTATCCACGATCTACAACCTATCCTGGAAAATGATCCCTCACTCTCACAGACCTTGGGAGGCAGGCCAGTCCTCGCTTACAGACAACCCCCCAACCTGAAGCAAATACTCACCAGCAACTACACACCACAGAAACACCAACCCAGGAACCAATCCCTGTAGCAAACCTCGTTGCCTACTCTGTCCCCAAATGTACTCTGGCGACACCATCAGAGGACCCAACCACATCAGCCACACCATCAAGGGCTCATTCACCTGCACATCCACTAATGTTATATATGCCATCATGTGCCAGCAATGCCCCTCTGCCATGTACATTGGCCAAACCGGACAGTCCCTCCGCAAAAGAATAAATGGACACAAATCGGACATCAGGAATGGTAACATACAAAAGCCAGTAAGTGAACACTTCAATCTCCCTGGTCATTCTATTACAGATTTAAAAGTCACTATCATTGAACAAAAAAACTTCAGAAACAGACTTCAAAGAGAAACAGCAGAACTAAAATTCATTTGCAAATTTAACACCATTAATCTGGGCTTGAATAGGGACTGGGAGTGGCTGGCTCATTACAGAAGCAGCTTTTCCTCTCCTGGAATTGACACCTCCTCATCTATTATTGGGAGTGGACTACATCCACCCTGATTGAATTGGCCCTGTCAACACTGGTTCTCCACTTGCGAAGTAACTCCCTGCTCTCCATGTGTCAGTATATAATGCATGCATCTGTAACTTTCACTCTATGCATCCGAAGAAGTGAGGTTTTTACCCACGAAAGCTTATGCCCAAATAAATCTGTTAGTCTTTAAGGTGCCACCAGACTCCTTGT
>NW_020703075.1:3045-26185 GCF_002925995.2 Terrapene triunguis | reverse complement strand
ATGGGGAGAATTACCTCTTTTTATTTCATGAGTGCAGTGGACACTGGCTTCTTGATTCATGAAACGGTGGACCCCAGTATCCCAATAGAGCCAGGGTGTTACACCATAGGAATACGTCTAGCTTGTTTGGTACTGGCCAGTACAGTGCCGTTCCCGATGAGACAATGGATACTGAGTCCTGTAGGGAAAGCTGATAGGGTCTTTCCATGGTGCTGTTGACTGACCTCAGAAGAGAGGGTTATTTGCTCTAAGATGGGAAGGAGTGAGGAGAAATAGACCTCTTCTAGGAGTACCGCTGAAGTATATGGTGCTCTTGGTACAGCGGTCTATACCAGTGCTCTTTCAGCACTGAAGATGGTCCTGGTCCTGGTTCACTCAGGGTTGCATCCTCTGCAGCAGGCATTGAAGGCTAGCCAATTATTACCCTCATTTTGTATTTGTGCACTTGATTTTTCCTTCCTAAATGTAGTACTTTGCACTTGTCTTTACTGAATTTCATCTTGTTGATTTCAAATCAATTCTCCAACTTATCAAGGTTCTTTTGAATTCTAATCCTGTCCTCCAAAGTGCTTGCAATCTCTCTCAGCTTGGTGTCATTCAGAAATTTTATAAACACACTTTCCACTCCATTATCCAAATCATTTATTAAAATATTGAATAGAACCAGACCCAGGACAAACTCCTGTGAAACCCCACTAGATACATGCTCCCTGTTTGACAGTGAACCACTGATAATTACTCTTTAATAATATTATAGAATGAGTCAAAATATTTTGACTATATCATGTCATAAGTTGTCATGTCATTATGAAATCATGTAATATTTGAAACATTTCAACTTTTATATTATAAATCATAATTGCTGAAATATTTCAAATATTACATATTTTAATTACATATTATTTTACATTATTTTTATATTATTTAATTTTTATATTTTTTAGACTGTATACATTGGTAATTGATTTTGAAATTGGTATTTTAATTGGTGTTATTCTAATTTATAACTGTTTTTGTAATAAGTAGTTTCCAATTGTAATTTGGTATAATATAAAAATAAAAAAATAAAAAACAAAAATATTAAAAAATTAAAATGATAATTAAAAATCCAAAACCCAAACAGGCCGCTTTCCTGCTTGCCAGACAGGCAGCCCTGGGGCTGAGGACTCAGGCAGTTGGCTGGGTAGCTGAACCAGATGAACAACTTGGGAAGATATCTGTTCACCATTACAGTTATTTGCAACTGAAGGAAATGGACACCCTGCTGATGGGCAAAAACTGGCTATGCAAGCTTAAATTGGACTGGCGTGTGGTACACCACATACCATATGGGGAGTGGGAGAGCTGAAATTAAAACAAAAAGCTCTATTTACTATAGACATGGGTTTGGTAAAAAGAATAACACCAAGGCTGGTTGTTTCCAATAAGGCCATTACTAAATTCCTGAAGACTAGGTCTGTGCCATACATTAGAATCATAGAATCACAGAATCATAGAATATAAGGATTGGAAGGGACCTCAGGAGGTCATCTAGTCCAACCCCCTGCTCAAAGCAGGACCAATCCCCAACTAAATCATCCCAGCCAGGGCTTTGTCAAGCCTGACCTTAAAAATCTCTAAGGAAGGAGATTCTACCACCTCTCTAGGTAACCCATTCCAGTGCTTCACCACCCTCCTAGTGAAAAAGTTTTTCCTAATATCGAACCTAAACCTCACGCACTGCAACTTGAGATCATTACTCCTTGTTCTGTCATCTGGTACCACTGAGAACAGTCTAGATCCATCCTCTTTGGAACCGCCTTTCAGGTAGTTGAAAGCAGCTATCAAATTCCCCCCATTCTTCTCTTCTGCGATTAAACAATCCCAGTTCCCTCAACCTCTCCTCATAAGTCATGTGCTCCAGGGCCCTAATCATTTTTGTTGCCCTCCGCTGGACTCTTTCCAATTTTTCCACATCCTTCTTGTAGTGTGGGGCCCAAAACTGGACACAGTACTCCAGATGAGGCCTCACCAATGTTTAATAGAGCGGAATGATCACATCCCTCGATCTGCTGGCAATGCCCCTACTTATACAGTCTAAAATATCGTTAGCCTTCTTGGCAACAAGGGCACGCTGTCGACTCATATCCAGCTTCTCATCCACTGTAACCCCTAGGTCCTTTTCTGCAGAACTGCTGCCTAGCCATTCAGTCCCTGTATGAATGGGTCTGTAGCAGTGCATGGGATTCTTCCGTCCTAAGTGCAGGACTCTGCACTTGTCCTTGTTGAACCTCATCAGATTTCTTTTGGCCCAATCCTCTAATTTGTCTAGGTCCCTATGTATGCTATCCCTACCCTCCAGCGTATCTACCACTCTTCCCAGTTTAGTGTCATCTGCAAACTTGCTGAGGGTGCAGTCCACGCCATCCTCCAGATCATTAATGAAGATATTGAACAAAACCGGCCCCAGGACCGACCCTTGGGGCACTCCGCTTGATACTGGCTGCCAACAGTTGGCAGGCCATTCTGCAACAGCCTGTGGAAAAGCATCTGGATGAACTACAAAAGCAGGGCATAATTTTACCTTTGGGGTTCTAGGGATGGGCTGCATCAATTGTATGTATCCCAAAGGGCAATGGGAGCATAAGAATTTACGAGGACTATAAAGTCATAAACTCCTGGTTGGAAGTGGACCAATATTCAATTCCTAAAATATAAGATTTATTTGCAAAACTGGAAGAGGGACTGAAGTTTACGAAACAAGACTTGTCCCAAGCCTACCAGCATATGGTATTGCAGTCAGATTCAAAACAATTGCTGACAGTGAATGGATATAATGGGCTATTTAGGTATGAAAGATTACATTACTGGGAAACCAGTGCACTGCTGTGTTTCAAAAATGGTAGATCAGTCAGTTTTACTTACAACTTTAGTCATAGAAATTAGAGATGTTAAAGAATTATCATCTCTCTAATATTTGCAGGGTATGTCACTGCTAGATTTCTTACAATAAATTACCTATTTTTTTTTGCTGTGGTAAATATATATATTTCTAAATATATAAATTATATATATATATATTTCTATATATCTAAATATATATCTATTTTCCTTTTCATTCCATTATTCGTAGTTATTCCCTCCTTGTACAATGTTAAATTATAATATATTTGTATCATGCCTCTTCTTAGCCATAACTAATAGAACAGTTACTACAATTACTACAACAGTAACAGTTGTTCTTTGAGATGCTCTTGTCAGTGTGGATTCCACTGTAGGTGCTAATGCACCTTATGCATGCAAGATCAGATTCTTTTGCATAGCTGTGCCTGTTGGGTCTGTGCATGCATCTTATGTCTCCTCGTTCTTACACATAAGGGCACAAAGGGCAAAGCAGCCACAACCCTCCCTCATTTCCCTCACAATTGGAAGCACATGTTAGCTAAGGATTCTAAAAGCAGGGATGGAGGGCAAGCTGCAGCAGGATCCACATGCATAACATCTTGAAGAACCACAGTTACTTTAGGGTAATTAACCATTGTTTCCTCTTTGAATATATGTCAGAGTGGATCCTACTGTAGGTAACTGTAAGCAGTACCCCTTCTGGATGGTGAGATGAGGAGTATCAGCTGCATTAGCTGAACAGAGATTGTAGTACTGCTCTCTCAAACTTGGCATCTGCCCTGGCAGCTAAGTTCAATGAATAATGTTTGACAAAAGTCAGTGGGTTATTCCACATCACCTTGTGTGTCTCAGAAATTGGCAAGTTCCAGAATCTGGGAGATGATGTTGCTTGAGCTCTGGTGGAATGAGCATTGATGTTTGGAACTTTGCTTGAGATGCACTGTGTTACCCATTTGGAAATTCACTATCATAGCCCGGCCTTAGAAGATAGTCTGAATAGCTTGGTCCTGTCAGTGTAGTAAACTAGCATAGTGGAAATGTCCAGTGTATGTATCTTCTGTCATAAATTAGCCTGGAGCTTTGGGAAGATGACAGGCAAATTGATTGATTCAGACAGAATTTCTAAGACCACCCTGGGGTTGAATTTGAAGTGAGGTTGAATTTGAAGCTCAAAGGGAGGCCCCATTAGTCTCTACAGCACAATGTTGAGGTCTCTGGCAAGACTAGGTTTTCTCACCAGTGGCTAAGTATATAAAAAGTCTTTGAGGAACTTAAATACCACTGGATGGGAGAAGACCAAGCATGACTGCACAGGCAGATGGCACACCAAAATCAATGCAAGGTGAACCTTAATGTAGCTGAACAAAAGGCTGGAATGTTTCAGATGCAGCAAGTAATTAAGGAGCTATGGTACTGAAGCCTGCATTGGGTCCAGGTCATATTCAACTGCCCATATCAAGAACCTCTTCCATTTTAACAAATAAGCCTTTCTGATAGATGTCTTGCTGCTCTGTATCAGGATCTGCTGGACTTATTTAGAGCAATATCTGTCCGTGGTACTTAACCAGCCAACATTGAGGCTGTTAGATGTAGGGACTTTGGGTCTGGAGTACCTAACTGTGGTGTTGTGAAATCAGGTCTGGGCAGTTTGGGAGTTGAACCACCACTAGTCATTTTGTGAAGATTCTCAGTGCTGTGGAAAATCCAAATAGCAGCATCTTGTACTGGTAGTGATCTAGTCCTACTATGAATCTCAGGTCCTTTCTGTGAGCTGAGTGGATGATTGTGTAGAAGTATGTGTCTTGCAAGCTGAGAACCACGAACAAGTTTTGAGCCTGCTGAGGTGGAATGATGGAGGCAAGCATTTCCATCCTGAATCTGAGGTGGCATATGTATTTGTTCAGTTTCCTCTGGTCCAGGATAGAGTGAACACCCCCTTTTCTTCTCTGGGATAAGGAAATTTAGGGAGTAGAAGTCTCTTCCCTGGAACCTCCTCAATGGCTTGCAAATGAAGCAATGAAATCACTTCTTTTTGTAATAGGCTTTCATGAGAAAGTTCACTGATTTATATATATATATATATAGAGAGAGAGAGAGAGAGAGAGAGAGCCATACACACACACACACACTTTTTTAACATCCAAATTGAAGAAGAAAAATGGAAGGGTGAAGGCCATATTTTTCACCAATTTAGTGGGAAAGAACAAGTTTGAAGCTCTATGAAGTAAAGACATGGACACTTGCTGGGTTCCATCTTCTGGAGTAAGAGGGAACTAAGTGAGTGTCATGGCCAGTATGTCCTTTATACCCGTTCCATGGAAGCATGAGGTGGCATTGGGTGCATGTGTGGCCCTAAAGGACACTGATATTCAAAATAATCTGATCTTACATACATAAGGCACATGGGCACCTGCAGTGGCATCCATATTGGTACATACTTGAAGAACAAAGATATACTATCATACTTACCTCTTAATCTTTCCTCATAAATAAATCCTTCTAACCCTGGATAATTTTGTTGCTCTTTTAGTATTACCCTCCATTTTTTAAATGTATGTGATATTGAGGTGGCCAAAACATAGTGCAGAATATTCTAGATTCATTCTCATAGAAACTTATAGGGTAAGTCTACACTGAATCTGGGAGAGAGTCTCCCAGTCCAGATCCACAGACTCGCATTAGCAGGGCTTGTGCTAGTGCTTGACAGCCTTAGCTCCAGCCTTAGCCACATCAAAGCAATGTCTACACAGCAATTTTCAGTACGCTAGCACAAGCTCAGCTAACACAAGTCTGTGGGCCTGGGCTGGGAGGCTCACTCCCAGATGCAGTGTAGACAAACCCTAAGAAGTGCTTATCACCTCCCTATTGTGCAACATGATGCCTCTGTGCATACAGCTAGATGTTACACTGGTTTTTCTTTCTACCATCCCAACCTACAAGCTCAGATCAAATCTGCTTTCCTTTATGACTTTTGTATCTTTTGATATTAGTACATTCTACGTGTTACTTTCCCATTAGTGATACGTGTTTTAGATACCTTCCTCCAGTTGTATTGTTTCCATTTTAATTTCTGCCCACATTTCTAACCTTTGTAGGCCCATTTCTATTATTTCTCTGTGATCACTGATATTCACAACAGTTTCCATCACTGAAATTCACAGATAACCTGTAGTTTACCTTCACTTCCAGTTCATTAATGAAAATGTTAAATAAGAATGACTAATTCCTGCAGTATCCAAATATAAATGTCCTCTCAGCTGGATTGCACTTAATTAGTACTCTTTGAGTTTTCTGCCACTTTTCACTCCACAGTGCTCAGATCCAAGCCAATCTGAATTACATTTTGTAATAGTTAACCAAATAGGCTATTGTATCATACACATCAACAATCCTACTGTAATGACTGCACAGATATGAAAAGCAGGAAATACAATATTGATTCTAATAATTATTGAAGTGGACAAGCATTCTGCTAGCGCAATCAGCACACATTCAACTAAACACAAATAATATATTGTTTAAAAATTATGGACTAGATTGAACAACCTGCAGTCACATGGGCAAGCACTTTAGCAGGAATACATTTGTAAGTGCTTGATCAGATGAGTTACACTTGTATAATCTTGATCTAAATAAATCAAACATTTAAGTAATTTTCTTTCTGATGCACTATTAATAAATGGAACCCACAAATTTTGTTGTTCTTAAATATTATTTATGTTTCCCCAATATATTCTTTACTTCAGATATAATCAACAGTCCAAACAAGAAGAAAACTAGTAAGGAAAACAAAAGGACGAAGAAATAATTTTTTGCCCAATGTCAGAAGTAGTATAATATATTTTGTACATATTATAGGTAGCACAGGTAGTAAAGCCTGTAGTTAAGGTTGCTTGACATGTCTCAAGATCCTGTTTTCAGTTGTTTATAACTTTGTCAAACTGTAACCATTTGGGCTGAAATTTTCCATGCCAAGTTTCTGCCTCATACTGACTTGTCTTGGAAAGTTTCAGCAAAAAATGTTTGAGCCATTTTTAAGAATGAAGATAAGGAAAAACTTTGTTATAAGAATATTTTTAAGATGCTCTAATGCCTCCTTGTTCTGGAGCAGAGACTTGAAATTTGGCAGTTGCTGCTTTGCCAGGGATGTGTCTTTTGCTGTTCCTATTTAAAACTGTCTAACTATCACCAATTCACAAGCCTTTGAAAAAGTCTCAGTCTGCAAATGCTCAATAGAGATTTGTTAGAGTTTTGCTGCTAAATTGTCCAAAGATTTCATCTGCACTAAGCGTGATTCAGCCCCTAACAACTTCTACATACTGACCAAACTACATGTGTGCCATCCCCACAGAGTGACTGAACATACTCCCAGCTGGTGATTTAGAGGGCTGAGCAAGATTTTCCATGCAACTGATGCTCTGTACTGATCAGTGCTGGGCACAAGAAGTGAGAGCAGGGAGACTGTCGCTGCTGTGCTCTCAGTGATCCCCTGCTGGTGC
This sequence comes from Terrapene triunguis, assembly GCF_002925995.2. NCBI lineage: Eukaryota > Metazoa > Chordata > Testudines > Emydidae > Terrapene > Terrapene triunguis. Next base: position 18,803 of record NW_020703075.1, on the reverse strand, counting down.
CCAAGCAGCCGCAAGGAGGAGGAAACAGCCTGACTTAAAACACAGAGGGATGAGAAATGGGAGATGGGAGGTGGATGTGGGGTTATAATTGTCAGAGGTCAGGGAGAAGCAAATGGGGAGGGGAAAGCAGTGGCTGACAGGAGCCACTGGTGGGGACAGCAGAATGTTTTGAGAAGTAAACTGCAAAATATAATCTACTTTTCCCCATCCAACTTTCTTCTGTGAAATATTACTCATATTTATTTGCAGAGTTACTGAATTCTTTGCAAAAGAGATTTTTAAGGGTTTGAAGAAGTCAACAGTGGCCAAAATCACATATTTATTACAAATCTACTTGTCTTTTAACACATTTATTAAAATGGCACTCACTAATACCAGATTTAAGTAATTACAGAATTTGGAGCAGTGGTCTCCAACCTTTTTAAGCACAAGATCACTTTTTGAATTTAAATGCAACCCAGGATCTACCTCAAAGAAAATGTAGAAATAACAGTAATCACACAAACCCAAACACCCTTGCCCTGCCCCCTGCTCTGCCCCTTCCCCAAGGCTATGCCCCTGCTCCGCCCCTTCTCTGAGGCCCCGCCCCACTCACTCCATCCCCCCTCCCTCCGTCACTTGTTATCCCCCACCCTCACTCACTTTCACCAGGCTGGGACAGGGGGTTGGGGTGTGGGAGGGGATGTGGGCTCTGGGATGGGGCCAAGGGGTTCAGAATGTGGGAGACGCTCCAGGGTGAGCCTGGGGTAGGGGGACTGGGTTGCAGGATGGGGTACGGGCTGGGGCAGGAAGTTGGGATGCAGGAGGGGGTGCAGAGTGTGGGGTGCATGAGGGGGCTCATGGCTGGGGCTGGGGGTGCATGGTGCAGGCTCTGAGAGGGAATTTGGGTGCGGGGGGGCTCAGGGCTGGGGTAGAGGTGCAGGAGGGGGTTCAGGGCTGGGGTAGGGGGTTGGAGTGCAGGAGGGGTTTGGGGTGCGGGCTCCGGCTGAGTGCCGCTTACCTCAGGTGGCAGTGCAGCAGGGCTAAGGCAGGCTCCCAGCCTGCCCTGGCCCTGTGCTGCTCCCGGAAGTGGCTGGCATGTTCAGCAGTGGCTTCTGGTGGGGAACAGGCAGGTGGCTCCGCACGCTGCCCCCGTCCACAGACACCACCCCCGCAGCTTCCATTGGCCACAGTTCCCTGTTCCCAGCCAATAGGAGCTGTGGGGGTGGTGCCTGAGGGTGAGGGCAGCGTGTGGAGACCCTCTGCCCCTTCCTCCCCCCAGGAGCCACCACCGGACATGCGGGACACTTCCGGGAGCGGCACGGGGCCAGGGCAGGCAGGGAGCCTGCCTTAGCCCCGCTGCACCACCGGACTGTTAGCGGCCTATCTCCCAGTTAGGCTGCAGGAGGGTTGGCAACCGTACTCTGTGACCGAGATTGACTGTGAGAGGCTCCACAATCAACCAATTGATCACGATCTACCGATTGGTGACCACTGATTTAGAGCCTTTTACTTCTAATGTAGGTCACTAGTTGCTATTTAACTCAAGGTGGCTGTGGTGGTGGTGTCCAAGAACTATCCCTGATTTCTCCCTCATGTGATCAGAAGTTGTTCATGGCAGCTCCTTCTGACTCCCTCCCTTTGATCCCCACACCCTATGTAGTAGGGAGAGAGAGAGGGAAAAATGGGAGTAAAGACCCCATTCTGGACTGGATTAAGCCTTGGGTCTGTACTAGATGTACAAAGAATGAATTCACTCTATATACTACAGGCTCTCTCACAGCTAAGATTAAAAAAAATTATTGAAAATCTGTGTATATCTATGTTACATTATATAAACTCAAAAAGTGTTACAAAATTATTTTCTTTAGTATTACATAAACAAAAGCATATACAATGCAATACACTACTGAATTTAACTATTTCCACAAACAATCCTATTGTAGTCTATAAATTTAAATGTTTCAATATTTTTATAATTATATATTAAAAATCAACACTTTAACTTTGGCTCCTAAAGTAAACACATAGAAACATGATCTTAAATTAGGACAGCAAAAGCTCAGAATGTCATACAAAGGAATAGATGGAAGATAATCTGAACAGATCCAAAAACTGTCAGTACAAAAAACTCTCTCTTTTTATTACAATACCTATATCAAAACAAAACAAAAACACTTTTCATAACTTACCTTAGAGATCTGAAACAACACAGACTGCTGAATTAACTATAATCAGTCTCCTCCCAAGATGCAACATGTAACTTTTCCACCACTTTCAAATCTGGAGTGGAAGATATTTTAGGCCTGGCTAAGTATCACTGAAAGAAAATTCGTTCCCATGTTTGGCCATGTCTTACATTCCATCTCCTTTCACTGGCAACACAGACACAGCTAATTTTAATCTGTGACATAAACAGCTAGCATGACAGTTAAAATTGTTTAGGCACTGACTCCAACACACTGCACTAACTGTACCAGCATAAGAAATTTCTAATGTACAATAGAAGGGCCCAACCGTAGTAGGTCCAGGGCACCAAAAATTCCAGTTACTCAGCACCTTGCAAGATTAAAATCAGAGGATTACTAAAATCTTTAGCTTCCTATAACACCCATTGCTAATTTAAAGAAAATATATATTCAGACTGCAAACATAATTTCCAATGGAAATCTAATAATCTGTTCAGTAAAATATTTATTAATGTTAACAATACTCTAATTATAATACATCTTTTATAAATATTAGTAATTAATATAATTAAAACAGCACAACAGTGGCTAATAAGTTTTCTTACCACTTACATATGAAATATGAAAATGTATACCACAATCTTTGTTTAAAACAATCTAAGGGATGCAGGTGCAGGCCTTAAAACTACATATTTAGTGATGAAATTATGCTAACATTATGTTACATTCGTAAGTGTAATTTTATGTTCAAGTTTTAAATGTAAAATCTAGAATTCTGGCTTTGCACTGCTTATATTAGCCTGATTATGCAAATACTAACCCTCAAACTCTGTTTTCATTCATGATACTTTGGATAAAATCAGTGCTGGTAGCTGTTTACATTGTAAAATACATTAAGATATATATTTGAAAGATTTGTAGAAGATTAAAAGCTGTGTAAACATTTGTTATGTGAAGCACTGTAATCATTATCCATGTGTTTCATATGCTTGCACCATTTTATTTCTCAGAGTACTATGTATTTCCTTTTTTAAAAAAACTATGCATTCACATTGTAGCCTGCTTTAAAAATTGAAGGTCTTATCAGACATCCAAAAGCTTCAGATGATAAATTTAGGACTGACACAGTCCCAGTTAATGACAGAGTTACGAAATACTCCATTCCTTTTTTGAATTCTCTGCCCATTAATCCTTCATCAACTTCCGTTTAGAATATACAACACCAGAGTTCATTTACACACAGAAAACTAAATCATGAATGTATGACAAATACTGCTAAATATATTTTTCAAAATCTAAGATTTCTAAATAAAATATACACACAGCTTTCAGTCAAAGGGCCTTTATGATTAAGCCATTGGATTTACGAAAAATTAAAATGTGATGTAGACATTTCCTTAATATTAAGACACCAAAGCTTTTGCTTAATTGAAATTCCCACTGAGTCTTAGATGAGGAATAAGCCTCTAGATAATGTGGTTTTGAAGGACTTGATACACTCATGGATAAACTTATAGATACTTTAAGATTTGGGGGCAGAAATTTCTTTGAAATTTGGCTACCTGTTCTGGAGGGATAAAAAGAGCTACCACAAAATCTATTCAGAGTGCAAAAGACTACAAAGCTATCACTTCATTTTGATAAAATTCTTCTGTTTCTTTTATATAAAGTTTGTTTGGAGTTGTTCAGTTTCTCCTGTTTTATTTCTCACTTGAAAGAAGAGAAATATTGCTCTGATTCTAGATTGGCATGACATTTGTTGTCGGCTTTGCCACCTATATAATGTCTGAAATGTTAAACAGAAAAAAATTCAAAGAATAAATAAATATCTCAATTAATATCCTCAGAAGTGTTCAGAAGCTGGGACTGGAGCAATAACTTATTTTTAATGAGTTCTGGGAGACAATATGCAGAATAAATTATTAAACTTTGCTGAACAGCAGCAGATTAGTGTTTATATTCTTTATTTCATCCTGCTGTACCACTATTTATTTTCTTCTAGTGTCCTGAACATTATATTTTTCCTCCTTAAGTAATTATCAGTCTTTTAGAACACTAAATCTAGTATGAGCTATGCATTCTCAAGTAGCTATGTCTCATATTGCATCTTCTGTGTTACTTATCATGTATGTGTAACACATGGCTTTCCAAACATATAGGAAAGAACATCACCCTAATACACATTTGAACTTAAACCATGGGTGTAGGCTAAACAAAATAAGTGCAATTAACAGAATATTTAAAATGTATGTTTGGTTACTTTGATAAAAAACAAAAGTAACATATTATTAGTAAATATGATATGAGCAAACATAGAAGCATACGGATCCATAATTACTGCCACTTCCATGTCTAATAAATGTTTATGAAAAGCTTTTATTAAAAAAAAATGCTTAGCTGATTTAAGGTTACTTTCCCAGTTCCCCTAACTGGTTGTGCTGCACTCCTCTCTGGGTCTTTGCATGAAATGAAGCATCTACTTACTCTGTACTGACCAGGGGATGGAGGGCAGTGTCTTTTGGCTTCTCTTCTCCCTCTCAAGGGAGTGCCAATGATCCAATTACCAAGTTGAACTGAAAAACACCATGTGACGGGGTGGATCAGCCCCACACTGGTACCCCAGGGGTTAACCCTTCCTTCCTAGCAGAGGAAGCCACGCCCCTGAGGCTCTGCTGGGCATGCTCCAACTGGAGAACAGGTATAAAAGCCTGCAGAGCTGCTCAGTCTGGGCTGACCACTGGAGGGGAAGGAGGCACATTGACAGCTCCTGAAGAGGGACAGCCTGTGCTCCAAGACCCGGAAGCCAACCTGACTGGGACGGGCCCCTACACCCAGATAGAATACGTCACTGAAGGGGAACAGACCGGAGGACCCCCAGGCATGGAGGACCTGGAGGTTACAGTAGGAAGTGACCCAGGGGAACTTTAGAAGAAAACGGCGTTAGAGCTGCGCTGAGGCTTGCCACTACCAGGGCCGTGAGTTGGGACCTGGTGGAGAGGGTGGGCCCGGATCCCCCTACCCCCCAACCACATGCCCCTTGGAAGGGAGGGTGGCCCAGCATATGAATCATATGGACTCCAGCTGATCTAACCCTCCTGCAAGGGGTGATTCTATGGACTCTGGCCATTGGGCCGCAGTGTCCTGACGCTGGGGTGACTTCTATGGACTCTGGCCATTGTGCTGCACTGCCCTGACGCTGGGAGCAACTTATATGGACTCTGGCCGCTAGGCCGCACTACCCTAAGAGGGGTGATTGTGTGGAGAGAGGACATTAGGCCGCACTATGCCACTCACAGAGAGGCAAGCATGCAAACTTGGAAGTGGCGAAGTTCTGACACACCTCCACCCCCTGCCCCAAAGAGGTGGTAAGGTGCCAGACCCGCCACACACCATTACACAGGGCACCAGATATGCTTCACATGTACAACAGTGTCTGGTTTGCATCCTGGGAGCAGGAAGCAGCCATTAGCAAAGTTGTACACTCATGAATTTGGTGAAAAACATTATGGAAGACTCTTACTTGCACTAATATCTCTGATGATGAAGTTTTATTTTCTGTTAGTATAATTAAGACTCTACCTAATCTAAATGTATTTATATTAGTCTGGTGTCCTGATTTAATTATTGACACATATATATATAAAATGATTATTTTGCTTTAATTTTGTAAAAGTGTTGCTTTTTAAATAATTTTTGCATTTTTTCATATCTATTATTTTATTTTACATAGAAATCATAATAAAACTACTGAACATTTAAGCTAAAATATCCCCCCCAAAAATGAAATGATATAAAAATAATGTTTATAATGCTTTTCAAATATTCATAGATTTCAAATCACTTCACAAATATGGGTATCACCACAGACGATTAACACCACCTGATACAGTCATGGTTGTACTCTGTGGGGGCACTGGGACTATCTTCTCTCTTATGGTAAGGCATTTTCTGTTAAGGACCCTCAACTTAAGAATTCATTTTCCTCCACTGGATTCCAAATAACTCAGTTTTGTTGATACTCAGGACACACTGTAAAGCCCATTTGGGTTTTTTTTTGAGATTTAAAGAAAATTTGAGAGGCATGTTGTGACTGAGGTGAATAGGGAAGGTGGGATATTCCTTTCAAACTTGATTGCCCAGTTGGTTGGTATCTTTATCATAGGCAGGGCTGGTAGAACTGGCTATTATGGTTGCCTGATACTTCCCATTTTAAGACACCGACAAAGCTGTAATCAATGGAAAACAAACTATAATCATTTGGGCTTCAATTTTTCATGCTGGGTGTGTGCCTCAGGCTGAATTGTTCTGGAAAATGTCTTAACTCTCCAAGAACAAGTTTAGAGCAAAATACATTTGATTACCCATGTTAAAAAATTCTGATGACCTTTTCTTTAAGCACGAGAGCCTCCATGCTTTAGACCCAGGACCTGAAATTTGGCAAGGGGTGATCTTTGTGTCAAGAATGTGCTTTTCCAAACACTGTGAAAATTCACCCAAATCTGGCTAAATTATAACCCTTTCAAGAAATTCATTTAGCAGACACTCAATAGAGACTTGCTACATCTTTGCAACTAACTTCTATGAAGATTCCATCCACACTTGAGCATGCTCAAACCCAGGGATGCAAGGGGTTGTGATGGGGTTTCCAAGCCCCACACAGGTAAGATAATAGTTAAGGAGCAGCTTTGGGCCCAGAAAGCCATGCCCAGCTGCCCCTGCTCGGCATGCTCACAATGGAGACTGTGCTCAAAAGGAACAGCTTAGCTCAGTCTGGGTGGACAGAGTAGGAGAGCAGTTGTGTGTTGCAGGCTCCTGCTGAGAAGTCACCGAGGCCCCAGGCTGCTGGGACAGGTCCCACTGCCAGGCTACTGCAAGCCCTTCAACCATGGAGGTCAACAATGACGAGCCATGACTGAAAGAGGAAGACCCTCTAGAGCACAAGAGAGGACTCCAGGGGGAACGCAGAAGCGAACAAGTGGCACCAGAGGAACTGAAGCCGGGGTAGGAAGTGGCCCAGGGAACACACATAGGGGCACCCATCTCCACGACTGAACATTTTGAACTACTATTTACTGGGTGATGGGTAGGAATCTGGTGGAGTATGGGAGGGCCCAGGTACCCCTATCCCCAAGTGGGTGTGTCACCCTGTGGTGAGAGTCTGTGACTGGGGACCCTGATGGAAAATTATGTGGCAGCCAAAGGTCTGGCCTTACTGACCCCTTGGTCAGTGGCCCCAGGAATCAAGACATCAACCCCTAGGGAGGGCTGGGCTAGGAGGGGAGCCTGAGGACAGCTAAACTGGTCATACCCCAGGGAGTCACCTCTACCTGCAGGGGGAACCACTGATGTAGAACAGAGGGGGGACCAAGGTCTCTGAAGAGGTGGGTTATGCCCCACCAGGGGGTCCTATAGTCCCAGGGTGAGTCAGCCATCAGTGACACCAAAGGCCAATTGCTTTGAGTGTGGACAGGAAGGGCATTTTAGGTGGAAGTGCTCCTTCATGGATTGCAGTTATGGGCCAGCATGAATGGCAGGCCCCACAGCCTGGAAACAGATCTGAACGAAGATGCTGCTGCCAGTATGGGTCAACAGCGCGAAAGTGACAGGCCTGGTGGATTCTGGGTGTAGCCAGACCATCATATGGGCAAGCTTGGTAGAGTGCCCTGAGGTGAGGTTCCTGATCTACATCCAGTGCAGCCAGGGGGACATGCAAACCTATCCCGCAACAAAAGTGCAGCTGGAAATAGGAGGCCATGCTGAGACGTACCAGGTCAGCTTAGCAGCCACTCTGGCCTACCCAGTGATACTGGGATGGGATTGGAGATGGTTCGAGGAGCTCCCACAGCAGTGGGAAAAAGGCCCCTTGATTAAGACCAGCTCAGACCCCAAAATGTGGGGAATTATGGGCTAGGATAAGGTGGAAGAATACCAATTCGACAGCATGCTAGCTCAGAGAAATCCCACCTTCCCTATTCACCTCAGTCACAACATGCCCAAAGAACTAAGCGTCGGTTGGCTAACAGAAAATGAGGACTTCATATGGGAATAGTGAGAGGACCAGATTCTGAGCCAGGCCTGGGAACAAGTAACCATCCCCAACAGGAGGACAAAGTCCAATGGTTAAAGCAGTGGCCCCCTTCAAGCTCTGGAATGAGCAGCTCTACTAGGTGACAAGAGATCTCCCCAGCCCTGAGAGATATGGCGACAGCTACTGGTGCACAGAAAGTTGCGCCATAGGCTTCTCTACCTGGCCCACTTGGTGCCATGTGCAGAGCACTTGGGGAGGGAAAAGGTGTTGGAGAGTGTGGCCCTTAGGTTCTTCTGGACAGGGATCCACAAAGAGGTCTGCGATTTCTGTGCCTCATGCCCCAAATGCTAACTGGCAAGATCCAAAGGTATGCCAAAAGCCCTCCTGATTCCGCTCCCAGTGGTGGGCATACCCTTCGAATGAGTAGGGATGGATCTAGTGGGTCCCCACGAAAAGAACATGTCAGGGTACCATCACACATTAGTGATAGTCAGTTATGCCATGCACTGCAAATGCCCCACCATAACAAATGGACTCATGAGGGTCTTCACAAGGGTCAGAATACCAAAAGAAATATTGACAGACCAGGAGTCTAACTTCTCGTCTAAACTGATGCAGTAGCTGTGCAAATCGCTAAGCATTCAGACCCTCAAGATCTCCATCTACCATCCACAGACAGATGGGCTGGTGGAGTGATTCAACGGGATTCTGAAGGCCATGTTGAGAAAGTTTGTTGATTCAGACCCCCAGCACTGGGACTGACTACAATCATCATTACTGTTTTCCATAGAGGAGGTCCCCTAAGCCTCCACCAGGTTCTCTCCCTTTGAGCTTCTTTATGGGACACAGCACAGGGGCATTTTTGACCTCCTCTGGGAAGCCTGGGAAGAACAAGAGTCCTGGGCTCAGTGTCGTACGTGCTTCAACTGCGAGAGAGACTGAAAACGCTAAGGCGCTTCACCAAGAAAAAATCTTTGAAAGCCCAGCAAACACAGAACGCACCTACAACTAGGCGGCCCAGTTGCAAACTTCTGAGCCAGGTGATAGGATGCTGTTGCTACTCCTGACCTCCAAGTCTAAACTACTGGCCCAGTGGCAGGGCCCATTCAAAGTGATGAGGAAGGTTGGTCCAGTTGACTATGAGATTCAACAGCCTGGGAGGAAGAAGGAAACACAGATTTATGATGTCAACATTGAGCCTTCCAGGCCTTCAGAAGGACTTCTGATAGTCCTGTACCCCCTAGAACCTTGCCACAGCCTCTCTTCACTGGGTGGTACAGCCTGGCTTCCAACACCAACCTCCTGAAAGGGGCTAAGCAGGGTTTTCCCTGGAATTACAACTCCAGACTATGGGCAGGAATGGGGCTGGGCAACACAAATGGAAGCAGGCAGACTGTATCTCCATGCTCTCAGTGATTCTCGCCCCCTTCCCCCCTCCCCGCTGGGACCCAAGCAATGTGGAGGAGGCAGCTGCCTGATTCAAATGCAGTAAATTGGGACAATTAGCCTGGGGGTGGGGGTATAGATTGAGGCTGGGGTGGGGGGAGAGGAGAGGGAAACTGGAATTGTGAACTGGGGTGGAGTTGAGATTGGAATTGAAGGGGTAAAGAGACTGGGATTAAGAGTTGGAGGGGGGGCCAGCAAGCTTGGAGCCAGGAGGTGGGGGGAAGACTAAGATTGGATGAGGAGCTAGGGAGAGACTGGAACTGGTTGGGCAGGGAAATTGGACTTCGAACCAGTGGGATAGGGGAAAGAAGATGGGGGGGAGGAGAGAGAAGACAGATCTGATGAGGAGTCAGGGTGTGGGGGAACATCTGGGACTGGCTGGACAAAGAGACTGGGACAAGAAGCCAGATGAGGCAGGAACAACAACCCTGGAATTGGACAAGGAACACAGGGAGGGAGACTGCGGATGGGAACCAGTGGCAATGGAGAACATAAGCTGGGGCAGACAGACAAAGTGGATGAAGAGCTAGGAGGGAGGGAAACGGGGACTGGCTTGGCAAGTAGATTGCAACTGGTAGGAGAAGCCTGAGAAGTGGACATAGGGACTGGGTAAGTAACGAGAATGGGACTTGTATGAGAAGCCAAGGGTGGAAAAGAGACAGGATAGGAACAGGGAAAGGTTGGAGAGGATGGGGCAAAAGGGGTCACCTTTGGAGGGAACAGGTAGAAGAGTCTGTGCTTGCTAGAGCACAGTCCCCTCCAGATCCTGGAATGGAACCTAAGTTTCCTGTGTCATCATTCCTCTGCCATCAGCAAATATCTGTGAAATCACTGGTAAAATGTCCCATCCTCCTCTAGGACTGGTCCACGTAGAGCGTGACAAACTGCTACTGTTATCAGTTAATCCCTTAGCTCAAATGGTAGAAGTCTGTACAGTGAATCTAAGGATTCTAACCCTGATGATAATCCATGTGGATGTCATTTGATGCCACGTGTTGGAATTTCTATTTTCTGACTGCTTTTTTAAAAAAAATCTGAGAAAATTACATTAAAAAATGTATTAAAATAATGTTACTAAGGTTGCAAAGTCAAGCACTTATATGTTAGGAAATGCCAAAATTAAGACTGCCTATGCTATAGTCTAGATTTTTTAAAAGAAAAAGATATGGTACATTAAACATTATTTTCATGCTCCTTTCTAAAAGTTTTGTTTAGAAAATCTTCTGTAAACAATTCTTGGTTTTAGTAGATGACACCAGATTCTCTTCTCAAAAGACCTACTTCATACTTAATACAACATAAGTGTGTCTTTCACATTTTGTTCTTCATTATTATTTTTCATACTTTGTGCCTAATCCTGGTCCCATTTAAATCAATAACAAAAGTCCCACCAAGAAAGGCAGCAAGATCTGGCCCTTTTAGATACATAGATTTTTTTAAAGTTTATTGTTTAGAAATATAGATGTGTGCTTTAGCCAATAAAAAGGATTTAGTATTTCACTACACTGGTGGAGAACTCTTACACGTTCAATAACCCTGTACGGATTTACTTTAAATTGATGCATATTAGTATAATATTGACAAACAAAAATTTTGTTTAATGTTAATTAATGGTGCTCAGATCAATAAACTAAACCATAAAAATTTTGGAAATACGAAGTTAAGGATTAAAAATAATTAACAAGTTGAAAAGTCTAGATAATACTTAGTCATACCATGAGTGCTGGGGACTGGACTAGATAACCTCTCGAGGTCCCTTTCAGTCCTATGGTTCTATGAAGTCAAGCACTATCAAGTTAGGAAATGCCAGAACAAACATTATTCATGCAACCTTATTTTGTCCCCCTTGTGAGTATGCATTACTATACAGTCTAAGTAAATTATCCCATATTTTCCACACAAGACCCCTACCTCATTCAGTGCACAGGATGAATCTGCTCTGGGAATGAATTAAAGTTGTGTAGTGAAAGAGTCTGTTGTGTGTAGGACCCCCTGCCTCATTTGTTGCAGAAATTGGAAAGTCTGCAGTGAATGAAGCAGTGCATTGCAGGAAGAGAAAGGATGGTCTTGTGGTTAGTTGCCCTGGAGACTTGGATTCTATCCCTTCCTCTGCCACCAAGTTTCTATGTAATGCTGGGCAAGTCTCTTACACCAGACTTTTCACAAGTAGTATGTATGCATGTAATTAAAGGCTGCATCATAATGCATATGCACACCGGGGCCAAATGGGCAACATGCATTCTGGCATTTCTGAACTCGAGAATGCTTGACTTTGCAACCTTTAAATCCTTTTTAATTCTTAACTTTGTATATCCTAATTTTGTATGGCTTAGTTTCTTGATGAACACAAAGTTAACTAACATTAAATAAAGTTTTGTTTGTGAATTTCCTTCATTTTAATACAAAAAATCATTTATATGTTATTTAAATAACTAAGCACTTGCCACATTTGCTGTTTTCTATACATATTTTATAGACATTGTTATTTTTGTGAAGCTCCATATTTCATTTCTCATTGCCATGTTGCACAACATACGTAAAAGTAATTAAATTACACTTTATTCTAACAAAGCATTTTAGTCTTCTTAAATACTTTTTTTAAAACTATGTACAGAAAACTGGGTAGGGACTATTATCTATAGTTTTTCACTTTTTAAGAAAGGTACATATTCAGAAAACTATAGCCCCCAATTTGTAAGAAGCATATACATGAAAAGAAACTGTAATTTTGTATCTTACTTTCATGTAACCCTTTTTGAGGAAAGTAACACACAATTGCGGCTTAAAAAGAAACAGTGTAATTTACTATCATACAAACCCAAAGGAGCATAGCAGGAGCTTATCAAAATATAGTATGCTTTCATTACACTTCCTCACCTGACCCTTCTCTGTAATAATGTTATGGTAGTCTGAGGTAAATCAGTTATCAAAGATAGCCATTGCTATGACAACTAGAGCAATAGTGACTCTTCCCAAATAGGTAAATGAACAAGCAGGAGGGAGTGATGATTGGTTGATTATCTCTGATGTCACAATGCTAAGGCTTGGGCTGCATCAGTTTGGCAACAAATGTGCATGGTGCAGGGCAACATAAGGCTTTTCTGGGGCTCTGGTTTCTCTAAATTTTCATTAAAAAACAACATACACAACACAAAAAACATATTGGAGATTATTGCACACACATATTACTTAGTGGATGAAATTTCATTTAAATTTCTCATGGAATGTTAATAAATGTTCTGAATAAAAGTGACAAACTGCGGTACAGACCCTGTAAAACAGAAAAATCGGACACAACCTCAGCTAAGGTTAACTGCAAGACCATAATACATTACATGTATTTTGTCTCAAAGTAATGCTATTCTTCTCACTGAAATCACTTTCCTTGTATTTTCCACTTTTCACCTTTCATTTTCTGAGACCAATCATGCAATACTTTCACACTAAGGAAATAGGAATTAATCTTGGAGAATTACCATTATTACAAAATTTACAATGGTGATCTGGAACTTAATTTTTACTTTTGGATAACCACCACACTACAAGTATCACCTAACAAAAGTGTGTAGCAAACAAAATGTAACTCTAACACATTCATATAATTAACTGTAATACAAAATAATAAGTAATATCAAATTCTTGGACAATAAAATTAAGGGAATGCTTATTATGTATTTTTAATTTTGAGTATGGCTCAAAATATTTTAATATTAAAAAGTGACTGACACTTTCAGTGATCAGAAAAAAGTGTTATATTTGTCTTTCGGTGTGAATGCCATGGAAAGGAGCAGAGAGTTCATGGGAAGTAGGATTGAGCCTGGAGTGTTTTAATTTGAGGGTGGTAGCACTTTGTTGTTATTGTTATTTGTTGGAATTTTTTGTTTTGTTTTGTTTTAGTAAAGATGATCTCAAGGAGGTAAATTTAGACCAACTGCAGTTGGTGTGTACAATATTTGGAACAGGGTAGGGGAAGCCACCTGTTCATAGAAACATGTTTCAAGATGTAGGTTTTCCTCGGATTCTGGTTTGGAATCTCCTGTACAGTACTTATGAAACCTTTGATTCAAAAGACAGAAACATGAAGAGATTTCAGAATGCATTTAAGCAGATAGGTATTTCTTTAAATACCAATAAAAAAATCAGAATTAAGCTCATAATAGACTCTTTCGAGAGACATTGATTTTAAACTAAAGTGTCTAGAGACTACTTTCTTTTTTCAAAGATGAATGCACTAATGTTTTCAAAGGTGAATGCACTAATGTTTCCTGGATTTCATTATGACTGTAGTATATTTCACACACACACACTGAATTGTATTCCCTGTTAAAAAATGGCCTTATGAAAAGCCATTTTCGTTTCACTTTTAGGTGCAGTTTACTCACATCATGTTTACCTCCCAACTGTTTCAAGTAATTTAAAAAAACATGCAAAACGAAGTAGCACAAACACAAAACATTCCATCTGTAGCATGTGTCTTTTACTAAAGTTACAGTTGCTTAGGCCAAGGCTAAATATAGCAGACAAATAAATTCTCTTCCCCTTAAACTCCTGTTTACAAAAGCCCAATTCAATATTACACATGGGAGTTCTCCTCTCAGCATACATAAATACAGTAAGTTGTGTCTATGTAGAGACAAAATTTCTCCTCAAATTCCTTTGTCTGTTACTTTTCCCCAGCTCCTGGCATTTGAAAGGGGCTGGCATGTTCAGCCTCTCACCTGGTACTCTTGTTTAGTTGTAATACTTGTACTCCTGCTAGTGTTACACACCAAGGAACTGATTTTAATTTATACTAACACACCCTTGTAAAGGGTTTTAGGGTAATTGAAAATCCAGCCCTAAAACACAAGGTGTAGAATGAGAATTTAAATATGCTTACTGACATTGTTTTGAATATGATGCCAAAGTGTTGTATATAAAGCACTGAAGTAATAAAAAAGAAGAATGATGATTACACCATCTTTGTGGATGAATTATAGAATAACTATTCAGTTGCAGTTTGAATGATTTTTTAAAACAATCTTGGCTGCTCTTGGCATCTATTAATGATAGAGATTATCTGCTAACATTATATATTTAAATTTCTAGCTATGTGGAATTTTTTAGATGTTTTATAGATATTTCTTCATTTAAAAAAATTATTACAGTTTGAATATGATACTGAATTTTTGTTTATCATGAAACATTAGTAGTAGTAAATCGTACACAGGTAGACGTTTTCAAAGTTTTACTATTAGATTACTTAGCCTGAGGTATAAGTGTCACAGCATAACTTCATTATTTTATTTTTTCTCAACGACATTGTTAGGGAAGAAACTATATTGATTAAATATTGGGACAACAGAGTATTTATTTTTTAAGGAAACAATTTTGTCAGGCTAAATCTTCAAACAAGAGAGCTTGGACTATTTAAATGGAGATTATTAAACACCTCAGCCTTGGGCCATCATGTTGAGCCTTGGGCCTTCACTGTGGAGCTACCACCCTCCCACGGGTACAACACAATTCCAGGGGTAGTCAATCACCTGATGAAGATGGCACATTTTATATTCTGTCATGACCTCCCCACTGCCCAGGAAACAGCCTGTCTGTTCCAACACAATGTGGGCAACCCATGAAGGTGAAAGACAAGTGTTGTATCCAACCAGGAGTTCCGGTTCGTTTCCCACTTTTGGCAGGAATTTCACTGCCTTCTGGGCAGCAAACCTTGAACTGACGGCCTATCACCCTGGTACCAATGGTCAGGCAAAGAGAGTCAGTGAGGTCCTGGAGCAATACCTACTCTGCTTTCTAAACTACCACCAGGATGATTAACTAGCACTCATTTCCCACATAGAATTTGCATTCAACAACTCCATACACACTGCAAACTCAGCAGACCACTTTCTTTGCAAATTATGGATTCCACCCTCGGTATTACTCCAAAATCCCACTAGATTTGCCAATGATCACCATTGCTGACCTCACTGCATATATCCACCAAGTACAAGTGAACCTCGGAGTTACGAACACCAGAGTTATGTACTGACCAGTCAACTACATACCACATTTGGAACCGGAAGTACAAAATCAGGCAGCAGCAGAGACCAAAAAAGAAAAAAAAAAAAAAAAAAAAA
>NW_020703075.1:0-2945 GCF_002925995.2 Terrapene triunguis | reverse complement strand
AAAAAAAAAAAAAAAAAAAAAAAAAAAAAGAAAGAAAAAGCAAATACAGTACAGTACTGTGTTAAATGTAAACCACTAAAAAAATAAAGGGAAAGCAGAATTTTTCTTCTGCATAGTAATGTTTCAAAGCTGTATTAAGTCAATGTTCAGTTGTAAACTTTTGAAAGAACAATCATAATGTTTTGTTCAGGGTTACAAAAATTTCATAGTTACGAACAACCTCCATTCCTGAGATGTGCGTAACTCTGTGGTTCTACTGTACATCAAGAACTCAGGCACCAGTTAGAGGAGGATAAGACAGCATACAAGCACTATGCCGACCAACAGAGTCAGCCAATTTCCAACCTCAAGGTAGGTGATACGTTTTGGTGTCCACCCAAAACCTGCGATCCACCTGTCCATCTGTGAAGCTGGACCACAAGTACTTGGGGCCATTAGTGATCGCAGAACAACTTAAGACAGTGGCCTTTTGATTGCAGCTACCAGAATCACTTAAAGTCCACCCCATGTTTCACATATCCCTCCTGAAACCTTTAATCAAGGATCCCTTCCCACACAACACTAGTCCTCCCTGTCCAACCAAACCTGTGCAGGGCCAAGAGGAACAAGTAGTCCAGCAGATTCTGGACTTTTGCTGAGTCCAGGGAAGACTCCAATATCTGACTGACTGGGAGGGATATGGCCTAGAGAAGTGTTCATGGGAACATGTCCACGGCTTGCACCTCCTACACACTTTCCACTAGGTCTATCCCAAGAAACCCAGCTCAAGGTCTCCTGGAAGGCGAGCCCAAAAGTAGAGGAGTGCTGCCAGGGACCGGACTAGCTAGGACCAGGTGCTGGCCTACTCCCTGCTAACTTCATGGCTAGGCAACCAATGAGCCCAGATGCACTGCTTTGGGGCTGACAGAATGACCACAGCCCCTGATTGGCTGCTGGTTTAGCATCCCTGTTTATAAACCTGAGCCCCAGAGCAGATCAGCAGCTGCTCAACGCATATCATACCTGCAGCCTCGCTTGCCCTTGTTCCAGCCCTGCTCCAATCTGCTTCCAGTCCCTGCTCCTGCTCAAGCCCCTGCTCCCCTATGGCTTCAGACTTCTGGCTTCGATTCCCAGCTCTGCCTCTCGCTTATGACTGTGGTTGATCCTCCGGTTCTGACATTCAGCTTCTGTATTTCTGATATGATCCCTGGCTCTGCCTCTGCCTCTGGCTTACGACTCCAGTTCTGACATTCAGCTTCTGTTCCTCCGGTAATGACTCTCAGCTCATCTACTGGACTCTGCTCACCCTGCACCCAGCTCTAACTGGTAGGTCAAACTCACTTCCACCAGTAGGCTTGACTGCCAACAGCCCAATCAGCGACACACAAAGACTTTGTAAATTGTATGGACAGATTCCCAAATTGTCATAACATGTTTAAGAAATTTTCCAAGGATCTTCAAGAAAAAAACATTTTAACAAGATCCAGCCCAGTGGTCAAGTGCTACCTTAAAGTAAGTTTTTATGCCAGGACCTGGACTTCATATCCAGACTTTTAAGCCTTGTCTACACTACAAATGCTTTGCCGGCATAGCTATACTGGGAGAGCCCTTAGTGTAGATGCAGCTAATGTTGGCAGAAGATTTTCTCTCAGCACAGTAACACCACCTTCATGAACAACATCAGCTATGCTGACAGCAACGATACATCCACCTTGGGTTTTTTGCTGGCATAGCTATGTCAGTTGGGGGGGTGTTTTTTTTCACACCTGGACCATCACAGCTACGTCAATAAAACTTTGACCTTAGCACTGAAGACATAATATAGCTTGTGTTTGAGAAGGTTGGCCTCACTTTACTGTGTGGGGAATGCATGTTGCCAATGTGCACACCTCTGAAATGGAACCCGCAACCTGAACTACACAGAAGGTGGATATACATCTCTAAAGACATTTGACAAATTCAAGGACATATGGCCTGATAGTGGTAGATTAATACAATATAAGTGTTTGATGTAGCCAGTGACTGTTGCCTTTGTAGTTGTTTTGCCTTTGTGGCAAACCTTGAAATATACTTCTGAAATTCATGTGATACTCCTGGGGGAATTCTGCGCTGAAAAATTCAAAATTCTGCACCAAAAATTTTGTGCACATTTTAAAATTCTGCATAATTCTGCATATTTTATTTGTCAAAATAACTAGGGCTGTCAAGTGATTTAAAAAAATCATGATTAATCATGCAATTAAAAAAAATTAATCACGATTAATTGCGCTGTTAAACATGTTAATATCTTGAAACACCGGCTACAGCAGTGCCATGTGAATGCCTGTTCTCACTTTCAGGTGACATTGTAAACAAGAAGCGAGCAGCATTATCTCCTGCAAATGTAAACAAACTTGTTTGTCTGAGCTATTGGCTGAACAAGAAGTAGAACTGAATGGACTTGTAGGCTCTAAAGTTTTACATTGTTTTATTTTTGAATGCAGTTTTTTTTTACACAATTCTATATTTGTAAGTTCAACTTTCATGATAAAGAGATTGCACCAGTACTTGTATGAGGTGAATTGAAAAATACTATTTCTTTTGTTTTGTACAGTGCAAATATTTGTAATCAAAAATAAATATAAAGTGAGCACTGTACACTTTGTATTCTGTGTTGTAATTGAAATCAATATATTTTAAAATGTAGAAAACATCCAAAATATTTAAATAAATGGTGTTCTATTATTAACAGCATGATTAATCGCAATTAATTTTTTAATCACGATTAATTTTTTTCATTGCTTGACAGCCCTACTCCTTAGTATTTTCATTAAGATCTTCCTGTTTTTCTCTTTCTTCTAAGAATACTGAAAACTTAGCATGTCACCAACATTCTTTGTGGACTTTTGAAAAGTAGCAGCAGCTGCATGGTGACACAAGAAAGCTTGGTTCCTCTCAAATTTGTCTCAAGTCTTTTTCCAAATAAA
>NW_020703074.1:0-1112 GCF_002925995.2 Terrapene triunguis | reverse complement strand
AAAGCTTGGTTCCTCTCAAATTTGTCTCAAGTCTTTTTCCAAATAAATGTAAGCAGAGTCAGGATGAGCTCTACCCTGACATCTGGTGGTGAATTATGGCGAGTGTGGAAAAGAACTCCAGGGGCTGATCTTGTTTGCATAGGCACACCCACTCGCCTGGCATGAAACACAGCAACTGAAAGTGGTTACTTTGGCTGGTGTGGGATCCCCAGTTTCTCTATTATTGGGGCAGGAAGAATAAAGTTTTGTTACCCTGATTCTGTGAATCAAGGCCAGTGGAACTGTTGTATGACAGAAGGACTGAGTGAATCCTTCACCATTACCTAAGTAGCATTTGCTTGTCAAGGGGCATGGGTTACAAAACTCAGTGAATTGAGAGAGGTTGGGGGCAGGTATTGGTACCTGGTGGTGTGGGTCCCTTTTGTGGGCCTGAAACACCAATTGCACCTTCTCCTCTCTCCACTGTTGAATGTCAGAGCTAACTTTGATTCCCTTAGGAGTCTAGTTACAGGCTGCGGAGCTGAGTTCACTTTGGGCCACTAGTGCACCAGCACTGGGGCTCCCCTACTATGAGCTGAAATCACTAAGAGCTGAAATCACAAAAGAGCTAAAGTTACTAAGAGCTGAGATCACTGAGGCTGTGTTAACTAGTGGGGGAGCCTGAAGCTCTATTGCTAAGCGGCTGGCGGAGCAGTTTGCGGGGACGGCTGGAGGAGCAGCTAGCCGAGTGGAGCCTCGCGGGGACGGTTGGAGCAGAGCGGCTCACAGGTCGGTGAGCAGAGCAGCTGGCAGAGCGGAGCCTTGCGGGGACGGTTGGAGCGGAGCGGAGCCGAGCGGCTCACAGGTCGGTGAGCGGAGCAGCTGGCAGAGCAGAGCAGTTCGTGGGATGGCAGGAGCGGCTCACGGGACAGCAGGTGGAGTGGAGCGGCTCCTGGTGAAGGCTGCGGCGGAACCCCACGGAGAGGTGGCCGGTTGGTCTCGGATCACGTAAGGTGCCCCTTAACACCCTGCACACCCCCCCCCGAACTCTGGGGCTGCACTGACCAGGGACAGAGACTTTGGGGGGGGGTTGTTGGACTTATGGGACTTTGGTGATTCTTGGGTTGCTGGAC
>NW_020703073.1:0-23095 GCF_002925995.2 Terrapene triunguis | reverse complement strand
ATAAAGAATCCAGACTCTGTGAGAGCTTCATCTGTGTACTTAGTCAAAAGTAGTTTATGCCTAAAAGCTGTACAACAGTAGAAACAAAGTGCACTGTCACTAGCTTCCGAATAATGGAGCCACTGAAAATCATCAAACCTGGATGAGCAGAAAGAATGGCTCCTTTGCCACAGTTAAACATAGCAAAAGATTTAAGTTATGGTTGACGAGGTATCTCAGAAATGCTAATAGGATCAGCCAACTGACATTAGATTCCTGTTGCAGGTCATGGCCAAGACAGCTCAGTAGTACAACCAGCAGAAGCTGTTCCACTCGCTGTTGAAATTGTAGTTTCCTCCTTTTTAAGCACCCATGTTTTAAGGTATTTCATTTTAGCACCCTGAAAATATACACTTTGTTTCTGTAATTCACTCAGTCTCTCCTCACATAGTAAGAATGGTGTATGGCTGCACAACTAAAAATAAACACAGTACTCTTTGGCAAACAAATATTTAGTTAACCTCTTAGTTTTAAATAGTCACTACAATCTTTGTAGAACTGACTATTATGTGGCAGAATGAAGAAAGGGAACAGCTTACATCTGGTCCATTGATTGCCCTGGAAAACAATTGTCTGTATGTTTTGCTTATATAACAGGGGTGGTCAAACCGTGGCTCACAAGCCGCATGCAGCTCTTTTACAGTTAAAGTGTGGCTCACGGAACCGCCCCCTTTCCACACTTACCAGACTGGGAGGGGAGAGGGGAGCTCGAGACCTCTGCCTTGCAGCGGGGTGGTGGAGTAGGGCCTTCTGTCCAGTGGGGAGGGGGAATCTTGGGGCTTCAGCCTCACAGGGCATGCTTGCTGGGGCTCGGGGCTTCAACAGGCGTGGGGCTGAAGCCCCAAGCCCCTGAAGGCGCCTCCCACAGGGCTGCAGCCCCGAACCCTGGCAGGTATGCCCTGGCTCTTGAACTTCTGAAGATTGTTAGATGCAGCTCAGAGGGTCAATAAGTTTGGCCACCCCTGTTATATAATCTCCTGGGTTCCTTGCTCCCCCAGGCTCTGACAAGAAAAATACTACAAGTAAGATGGCAGCTGGAGGCCCTTTGACTGCCCCCTCCCCAGGCATGATGGGACTGAGGTTAGAGGCTGTAGAAGGCAGCCAGAGAACCACAGCTCCATGATATCTGCCCTACCCCTTCCCTTTGTGAAAAGAACAAATAGAAGAAATGAGGAGGGAGCAAGGGAAAGGAAAGAAGACAAGAAGCTATCAGGAGGCTCTAGCAGTCAGCTGTAGAGGAGTGAAAGCTAGCTGGACCTATCCCAGGTCTTCCTAGAGTGAGACAGAGTAAGAGGATGAGCATCTTGAGATCCTCTGTGAGAGACAAAGGGAAACAGCCAACCAGAAGCACAGACAGATGAGACTCACACAGGAACTGAGAATTCCCCCTCAAAAGACAAGACCCTGCTTGCTGAACCATTTCTCAGCCAGGGAACAAAGGAGACGGAGCCTGCTGCAGAAGAGACCTTCAACCTGGCCCAGGCTACAAAAGAGCCAGTTGATACCCCAGGAGAAAGAGCAGGACTTCAAGCAGCTGAGACAATC
Source organism: Terrapene triunguis (assembly GCF_002925995.2). Classification (NCBI taxonomy): domain Eukaryota; kingdom Metazoa; phylum Chordata; order Testudines; family Emydidae; genus Terrapene; species Terrapene triunguis. The sequence continues at coordinate 21,511 of NW_020703073.1, read as the reverse complement.
AGAGGACTATACCCTTCCTGTGATGAAAAAAATAAACTGAATAATCAGGGGGCTGCCTCTGCTACAAAAAATAGATAGTGTGAACATGATATTCAATAGCTATTTTATTTTTTAACACAAACCCTTACCTTCCAAATAAATTTGTCTGTGCCCCTGGGAAATGAAATTGTTTTAAGGACTTAGAGGAGGAAGCAGATGACGCTCTCACAAAAGGATGGAAGATCAAGAAAAACCCATTTGATGGAAAAACAAAGTAGAGGAAATCACTAGAGGGGTAAAACTGTCTGAAACGGAAAAAAAAAAATACTGCAGCCAACACTATGCTGAAAGTACACATGAGCCTCCTCTGGTGGACTGCAAAGAAAAATGAAGCCAAATTCAGCACAACATTAGCAAGAAAAATTATTGGCAGGGGAAGTTTGCAAAGCCTGCTCCCTCTGAATTCTATAGCAACTCACATACTGTTTGAAATAGACTGGAGGAGGAGGAGGGAAGAAGCAGCAAGAGCAGCCTCTGAAGAAGACAACTTTAAAAGCTGTGGGATAGAGGCAGCAGGGACAGAGGACAGCAAGGGAGGGAACTCCCTCAGTAGCACTAGACAGAATCTGTCCCTGGAAGAAGATATTAGCCAGAGGGATGAAATCCCTGTGGGAAAGGATAATAAAGGGTCTGAAACAAGAGAGTAAGTGGAGCCTGTACAATTGGTGATGGATCCACTGGGGTTTCTTAGGTTTGTTTTTCGTATCACTGGCAAGTTGCACAACTCATAGAATCTTCAGAGAAGCGTGTCAGGCTATTTTTTCTTGACCTGTTCCTTTCTATCTTCATCCTTCCTCTTTTTGCCCATTTTTGGAGTCATGTTGTATCATTTCAGAAAAGAGCAAGAGTAAAGAAAAGCCTGGAGTAAGAAGACTCAGAGCTGTGCTCTATTCTTCCAAAAAAAAGAAAGCAAAGAATACTGGAGCAGTGGGAGGTGGAATCAGTTCATATATTCCCTTTGGATTTCACTATTTGCCCTCTTGCTTTTTGGTAGATGATGCTGTAAAACTAGCTGTTCTGTATTTCCAGCAGGATGGGGGAAATATGCTCAATGAGCAGGATATTACCAACTGGGACCAAAATGCCCTAAACTAAAATGTGAACTAATTAAATACTGAAACTGAAGTCCTTTTTGGACTGATGATGACTTGGGATAAGAAAAAGGGATCACTCTTGAACACAGAATAATTTCCAAAATTTGGATTAACTCATTCCAAATATCATTAGTTATGTATTTGTATTTGATCTTTTGAAAGGCAATATTTAAAATAACGGAGCAATGAAAGCATGACCATAAAATACTTTTACCAGTTTCCTTTGCCTATTTGTTTAGCAGTTTTCTTAAACTATCAAGAATGAGCTTGAATTCAGGTCTCTTGGCCTAAATGTTTTCCAGAGAAGTAGATATCCTCTTGTAGGAGGCATAAGAAATATGGGAGAAACTGCCACTTGTCCTACTAAGAAGGACTTGCTAAAATTTTTCTCTTTACTCCCATCCAAGCTCACCTAATTTTAATTATAACATTACATTTGTAATAATTGATCTTTGTTTGTGGATCACTGATATAGATGTAAGCAGAGTCAGGATGAGCTCTACCCTGACATCTGGTGGTGAATTATGGCGAGTGTGGAAAAGAACTCCAGGGGCTGATCTTGTTTGCATAGGCACACCCACTCGCCTGGCAGGAAACACAGCAACTGAAAGTGGTTACTTTGGCTGGTGTGGGATCCCCAGTTTCTCTATTATTGGGGCAGGAAGAATAAAGTTTTGTTACCCTGATTCTGTGAATCAAGGCCAGTGGAACTGTTGTATGACAGAAGGACTGAGTGAGTCCTTCACCATTACCTAAGTAGCACTTGCTTGACAAGGGGCATGGGTTACAAAACCCAGTGAATTGAGAGAGGACGGGGACAGGTATTTGTACCTGATGGTATGGGGCCCCTCTGAGGGTTTGAAACACCAATTGCACCGCCTCCTCTCTCCACTGTTGAATGTCAGAGCTAACTTTGATTCCCTTAGGAGTCTAGTTACAGGCTGCTGAGCTGAATTCACTTTGGGCCAATGGTGCACCAGCACTGGGGCTCCCCTACTATACTATGAGCTGAAATCGCTAAAAGCTGAAATCACAAAAGAGCTGATGTTATTAAGAGCTGAGATCACTGAGTGCTGTGTTAACTAGTGGGGGAGCCTGAAGCTATATTGCTCAGCAGCTGGCAGAGCAATTTGTGGGGACGACTGGAGGAGCAGTGAGCGGCGTGGAGCCTTGCGGGGCCGGTTGGAGTGGCCCAAGGAACGGCGAGCGGAGCTGTTTGCGGGGACGGCTGGAACGGCTCACAGGTCGGTGAGCGGAGCGGAGCAGCTTGTAGAGCGGAGCAGTTCGTGGGATGGCAGGAAAGTGGACTGGCTCGTGGTAAAGGCTGCGGCGGAACCCCCATGGAGAAACAGACGGCTGGCCAGCCTTGGATCACGTAAGGTGCCCCTTAACACCCTGCGTGCCCCCCCTTTTTTACTCTGGGGCTGCACTGACCAGGGACAGAGACTTTGGGGGTTGTTGGACTTTTGGGACTTTGGGGGTTGCTGGACCCAAGAGACTTTGGGGGTGTTGGACTTTGGGGACTCTGGGTGATTTTTGGGTTGCTGGATTCAAGAACCAAAGGGAAAGGACACAGCCCAATTTGCTGGGGTGGGTTTTGCTCATGGTTTGTGTTATGAATCCTGTTTGTGGTGTTTTTCCAATTTTATGCTGATGTCGTTTACCTCATGTTATTAAACATTTTCTGCTACACTCAGACTCCGTGCTTGCGAGAGGGGAAGTATTGCCTCTTAGAGGTACCCAGGGAGGTGGTATGTAATTGTCCCAGGTCACTGGGTGGGGGCTCGAGCCGGTTTTGCATTGTGTTATTGAAACGGAACCCCTAGATACAGAACCCGTTGCTACCAACTTAGATGGGCAGAAGGGTTACATATATTTAACAAATGGTAATATAGGTGAGGCATATTGATTTCTCTTAAATTATCTGATGTGAGATATGTTGCTAAAATAAAATGCTTTTATTTCACAGAACACATTCATATAGTATTAAATCCAGTAATCTGTTGCTTCTTGTAGAAAAATATGATAGAAGTATAGTATTAGACTGCATTAATTCATATGTATCATTATCTTTAAGATGTAGACTTTTGTGTGTAAAACATAGCTGAGAGAGGGGAAAATAATATAAATAGGAGATAGGAATTGAATAAAGTAGACAGCCTGTCAGAGGTTGTTTCATTAATCCTTTATATATGATCAAGGAACTGATAGTTCTGAAGAAGAGCATCAATATGCTTCTGGTTTTCAATAGATATCTAAGGAGTTAGACATCTAACCAATTTACATATTGGTTAAAATCTGGAAATATATTTATTTTACAGTCTGGATTGAAAGCATAGTTATCACTAAATCTTCAGTGAAGAGCATGTTGATTAATCTTATTGCCATGACCAAAAAGAGTGTACAATAATGTATGGACTTATTTTCCTTGCAGCAGATAATGAGGTCATGGTTATATGTTAAAAAAGGTCTTTAATTTCTCATTTTGTAGGGATTATATCACATCATTAATATGCAGGGCCAGCCTTAGGACCGGGCAAACTGGGCCCACGCTCAGGGTGCTGTAGCCAGGGGGGCACCCCAAGGGTCTCAGGCTTCCGCTTGCTGGCTGCGGCGGGACTTCACCTGGCCGCAGAGCGGACTCCTCCTCTCTGGCCCCTCCCCAGCGCTGGGCCGGCGGGCTTCTCCCTGCTCCCCTGGCCCCTCCCTTCCGCCCACTCACACCTCAGCCGGTCAGCTATTAAGTGCTATCTACTGTACTTGGAAAACTCCTTATTGTCTTTAACTCTGTTGGCAGTAATTTTCTCCTTGTGCCCCTTTCCTTCTCACTGATTTTTTTGAACAATTCCTACTTTTCAATTTATATGAATTGCTATCAACTTCCCTTTTTTCCATTAGTTATATATTTATCTTTTATTTATTTATTTTTGTAGTTTCTTTCTCTCCCCCCAGCTCCACCCAGGCCCCGCCCCTACTCCACCTTTTCCCCAAGGTCCCACCCCCACCCCACCTCTTCCTGTCCTGCCCAGTTCTGCCCCCTCCCCCGAACACGAAACAGCTGATCCGTGGCAGGCAGTAGGCACTGGGAGGGAGGGGGAGGCGCTGATCTGCGGGACCCACCAGCGGGCAGGAGGCACTGGTGGGAGGGGAAGGTTCTGGTAGGGGGGCTGCCAATGGGTGCTCAGCGCACACCATTTTTTTCCCGTGGGTGCTCCAGCCCCAGAGCACCTATGGAGTCAGCACATATGCTTCCCCTTTAAGCCAGGTTGGATTTTTCTTTTTTTAAACTGGGACTGCCTTCTATCTATCTCAATTGTGGCTTTTTGGGGGGGCATCTAGTAAAATGTTCTTACACAGTTTAAAATTATCATTTACATTTTTCAGTTTAAATTATCTCTCCCAGCTGATGTGGATTAATTTTTTTCAGCTTTGTGAAGCTGGCCCTTTTTAAACCACTTATATATATAGTGTGTGGATTTATGTAGGAAAGGCTGACTATAGATTTTTCAAAGCCTGAGAAAATCTTATGTCTAGGAATCAAGCCAGGGTAACAATAGGTATGATTATCCCAATTTCTTTTTTTTTAAAAAACATGCCCATTTTTATATAGCATTCTTCAGAGATTTGCAAAATTAATTTTAAATCCTTCATTGGCAGGGTGACTTCAATTTGGAACAAAGACCAGATATTTATTTAAAAAACTGTCCATCTTAGAAAACATCAGAATACTGGGCTCTTCTTAAGTTGCTATCGCCAAATATTTGTAATTACCTAGTAATTTTGTATAGATTTTACATTTTCATCATATTGAGGAAGAGGAGAAACTGATGTTCTTTTAAAAAAAAACAGAAATGTAATTTTATGGTATATACTTTTTCATGGTAATAAAGTACAGTTATTTTACTTTAACAATGAGTAAACACAAATTTCATATATCATGCTTAGCAAATAAACACAATACATTGTTCTTCTACAGTCTGTTGCAGGTCAATATATTTAAAAGTTTTAGAAATATTGTTATAAATGTTGTGCATCAAAGGCAGCATATACATTTAGAACACCAGAATTTTTAGTCAATGATGCATAGCCACAGATAAGTAATTCATCACAGTATTTTTGTATAATTTGCATACATTGTAGTTTGTGAAACTAAAACTAATTCTTTGTTTTCTTAGACTGACATTTTGTAATTGATTTAAATCCACACAAACACTGGCATTCCAACTGATCAAACCTATCAATGTGTCTCTATTACTTTTAAGTGAAAAACTGTAATTAACACTACAAATTTAATACTCCAAACAAAGCAGAAAGCAATTAAACTTTAATATTAATCTCAAATGTAGCAAGAATGGCAATTTGATAAGGTACAGTTACATAACATAAGAAAATAAAATAAAAGTTAAAACTTATGCCCCCAAAAGAGAATAAAAGGTAAATGTGATTTTATATTTTGTGTAAATGTTTGCAGCTCCAAACAACATCAAAAATTATAATCTACAGATATAACAGTTAATACAGCAGCTCAGTGAAAATAGTGCATTATTTGAGGAGTGGAATCTAAATTGCTTATTTTGTACGTATGTATGTAGTCAAACATAAGAATAGATGAGCTAATTCTTGTATTCTTATAAAGTTGATGATTTTCATAATATTCCTGGACAATCATTTGTAAATAAGTTTCATATGGAAAACAGATTATGTAGGATACAGGATATGGGGCATGACTAAACACAAGTTGCAAGGTATACTACTCAGAAGTATGAAACAGCATTCAGCAAGATATCCAACTGGTCATTGCAAAGCATTCTTACAACTAGCAGTCTTGAGGATAAATATCTTTTCTGCTGTGTAGAACAAGTTATATTTTTTAAAAAGCTGTTTTATAACAACAAAATCTAACACAGAGTAAAAATACATAATATCACTGCCTCTGGCTTTAAGCATTACAACCGAAGGTCTAATTTTCAAACTTGGGTGCCCCAAATTAGGCATAAGATCCATATTTAGGCTCCTTTGTCATCCATGGATCAAATCCCAATCCCACTGAAATCACAGGGAGCTCTGCAATTGACTTTAATAGAATCAGGATTGATCCCAAGTGCTTATTTAAGTGTCCAATTCTTTACATATTCACACATGTAACTTTGCTTAAGAAAATGTTTCCATTTACGTCAATTGAAAGACAGCAATAAAGTTACTCACATCTTCTTCGTTTGCTGGACTGAGCACTAAAATCAGCATTTAGGCACCTAAATTTGAAAACTGCAACCACGATCTTAAATCATCACTCCTCATATCACTACATCCTCTTATCTTTTATTACTTAGTTATATCTTCACAGACATTTTATTTTACAAGCTTTGCAATATATTCATTTCTGTAAAACTATCTTAAAGACAGTCTTATTACCTGTATGGATGGCTCCATCTTCTAATGCACTAGTACTTCCTTCCTCCATGAAACCCAGGATTCATTTATCATGTTTTTGAGAGCACCACCAAGTCTCTAATCATTTTTCCCCCTTAAAGTAGTAAGAATTGTGAAAGGACAACATATTTTACAATGGAAACATTATATGCTTAATGCTGTATCTATTTACTATGTTCCACCAGTTGCATGAAAACTTAGAAACTTGTCAATTTGAAATCTAGTCAACTTTTAAAAAAACAGAGTTGGAAACAGTTTCTGGATCTATATTTACCCATACCCCAACCATATATTTTTTTAATTCTCTCCCTCTCTCTCTTCTGATGCTATGTGAAAGATCCACATAAAAAAGGGAAATTGACTAAAATGAAAATATAAAATGAATATATACAAAATGCTGTCAAAAACACATAGGATCATTGACTCTGATAGGTATGAATAACTGTTCATTAATGTATAAAGGGTTCCCTGTCTAAAAAAATTGACAAGTATTGTTTTTGCTAATTTCCTTGTTATAGTAATCATTGGTGTTACTTATAACAACAGAAGTGTGATTTTTACTTCAGCGGTGTCCTTTTTTAGAGGGACACATTAAATTTGGCTCAAAATTACATTTTTTGTTCAAAAAACCCCAAAACACCTTTTTCAAAAATCTATGGTTAACAGAACTTTAATTCCTTTAAAAAAATCACTTTGGTGTTTGCACCAAACATTGCAGCACTGTAATGGAGCTTGAGAATTTGAAAGTGAAACAACCACACTTGCAATCAGTGGGGCAGTTCAAGATGGGTCCCTCTCGATGTAGAAGAAATAGGGTTGGCAGCTAAGTATTCTCTGTGAGGGGACATTCTCTGTGTGGAACAGCCATCATCTGTCTGAAACAGCCCAAGTCTACTGACCTTCAGGACACATTGAGAGGTACATCTATTTATATGGGCTGCTGTGGAGGTGGATTTTGAGGGCAATCTGATTTGTGGTAGACAAGGAGTTTGGTTGCTGGCAGGTGGTTAATTTTTGGTTTTGTAATTCAAGGCAATTAAAGCCTTAGTTAGGAGCCCCTTTTTATTAGTTATTTGTTTAATAAATCTAAATAAACAGACCTACATAAACAAACATAAAACCGACTAGTTTATTTTCACCGGCCTACCTGAAAGCAATGAAAACAAAATACCACCATGAAAAATAAATGCGATTTTAAATTTCTTCTGTTTCAATCTGAAATGTTACTAGAAACATTGCTTTTTGAAATGTTACTTTGAATATAACAGTGTTCCTTAAAGGGACAGCAAAACAAACATTTCCAAAAAAAATACACCACTATTGTGGCGTATTAACTATTGTATCATATAGCACAACAAATATGATATCTCATACTCATACATAAAGATGAAGGATAATTCTTTAAGGAGAGTCTTTGTTTCCTTTTATTTTTACAGAAATCTAAGTTGATATACAAGTTATGCAAATATCAATACAAAATTAAAATGTATTTGCTAAAGATGCTAAAATTATACATCCGCATAAATAAATTGCCCATATATAAATGACAGAAAAGTTTAGATATTTAACACACTGAAACAAGTTAAACTAGATGAAATTAACTGTTGACTACAAGATCCTCCTTCCAAAGAACAAAAATCACAGTATCAGCCACTCAAATGTTGCAACTATTTATGTCTTAGCAGAAAACGCTGTATCTCCCCCCACAGCAAACACTTGTGAATCCCTCTCATTGTGAATTTTTTCACTGGTTTGCTCTTTTGTGTAGCAGTCACATGAGCATGGAACTTGCTGTTTAATCTTATCCTCAGAAACACTATTTACATTACACTCAGCCTGAATAGGCAGGGTAGCTTCCAGCAAAACCATCACCACATCTCATGTAACAGCTACATGCTCACTTTATACCCCACTCCGTTGGAGAAACCAGTTCAACTGAACTGATTAGTTCCACTTCTGGGGGGGAAAAACTACAACGTGTGTAGTATTTATAAAACACTCAACATATACCATGAATCACCAATCACCCCCTCCCCAATTCCCACCCAGAACAAATGCCATTCTCTTTGTCCAAACAATCGGTCTAAGAATTACTTTCCTCCCACTGCCCGCATCCCAGTACTCTAGGCAATGGGTTTTACAGTGCAGCATGGGATAGGATGGCCATATGGGATGGGAATAAGGCAGGGGGCTGCATGAGATGAGGGGGGTGGCCACAGGGGATGAAAGTGAGGCAGGGAGCTGTGTGGGATGGGATGGACTAGCCCCAGGGAATGGGAGTGGGGCGGAGGGGGGCGCAGAGAGATGGGGTGAAGCAGGAGGCTTCATGAGGTGAAGCAGGAGGCTGCATGGAGTGGGGTGGCCATATGGGGTGAGGTGAGGCAGGAGGTTGCATGGGACGGGGGGGCGTATAGGCAGGGGCTGTATGGTAGGAGGCTGCACAGGCTCGGGAGGGTGGCCGTATGGAAGGGGGCGAGGCAGGAGGCTGCGTGGTCAGGGGGTGTCCGGATGGGAGAGGGGCCGGGAAGGGTGCATGGGAGGGCGGGTTGACGAGGGTTTACCTGCTGCTCCCGCTCGGCTCCGCAGGGGCTGCACGCGGCAGAGTCCCCGTGTGTCCCTTCATGCCGCGGGGGCTGCCGAACCCGCCCCGAGGCACAAACCGTCACCCAGTCTCCTCCCCGCTCTCCTAACTCGGCGGCTGCCCCAGTCGCGGCGCGGACAGCGGACGCCGCCGCCCCTGGGGGACCGGGGAAGAAGGGATCGGAACTCCCAGGCTCCCTCCTTCCCCCGGCCCGCCGCGTCCGCCTTCCGACTCCGGGGCCCCAGCCGCGCGCTGCTGAACAGACTCCTCCACCTGCGCCCCGCTTCGCTCCAACCGCCGCCATCGCCACACGCCGCGCCCGCGGCTGGCTGGCACGTGCCGCTGCTTATCGGCAGGGGAGCTTCTCCCGCCAACATCGCTTAGGCTGCGTGCAGCCGGAGTGCGGGGGGGGTTATGCCGACAAGAGAGCGCTCTCCCATCAGCACGGAGTGTCTTCGCCAGATGTGCTGCAACCGTGTAGCTGTATCAGTGTCACTGCAGCGCTGGAAGTGTAGACGTGGCCTTAGTCAAAGTTCAGAGTTTGGTATACAGAGACCTCAACCTGCTCGGTGCCATGGCAAACACATGGTTAAAAACCTTTTTAATCTTTTATGAAAGATACAGAAACGAGGAGAAACAGAGCATCAGAAATGTAAAGTATTAAGTAAGGCTTTCATTTTAACAACATATCTTGTTCTCTTTCCCTTTAGCTGGAGAGAGTTTTCAAAGGAAAACCCCCTTTTTTGTCCTTTTGGGGAAAAGAGAAGTTAGCTGAGATGGATTGAAGCAGTTTTTGCTGCTATTGTTAAAGTCCAATTCCATTTCATCCCAAGCAGTGTTTGGGATTGAGCAGGAGCAAGTAGGGGTGGTGATGTCATCTGGATCCCTCTTTGTGGTCTGGTCTGGGCAGGGCATCCCTCGGGATTAGGGCAAGGAAAGGCCTGGGGTCACAGGAGATGGTGGTGAAGCTTGTTTCAGTAGCTTCCATTTCTTCTTTCTCACCATTCTTCTTTCTCTCCATCTGTTCTTTCTGTATGATCATCATTCTCCCCAATGTCTCTTTCTTTAAGGACCCCAAAAGGGATTGATGGGTGGAATAGCCCATCTCATTATTTTGTCCACCAATTAGGCCTAATATCTGACACACGAATTTTGGTTCATTAATTTCCAGTTCCACATCTTCTGTTTTTACCAAGCATGATTTCAGCATAGTCCTCCAATTATAGCAACGTGGCTTTAGCTCTTTGTTTGGACTAATTTAGTCTGTCTGGTTCTCTAGCATCTGTTTAATAACATTTTTTTTGTAAATAACTTGATCTGCTTGCCATGGTAAATGCCTAAGCAGGGAAAAGTTATAGACCTGTTTTCACAATTATTATCAATTGCCCTTGGAGGGGCAAATAGAAAGGTGATATCTGGGAAAAGAGGAAGGACTGTGGCAATTTTGAGGTAGTAGTGCGGGAATAAAAGCTTAATATGAACAAAGAAAAGATCAGGTTTGAGAGATGAATGGAGCAAGGGGTTTTAGGGGGAAGACAGAATGAAGAAATTTAGAGAAATGAAACAGGAGGGGGCTAAGAAGGAAGAAAGCATTAGGATATATCTACACTGAAAAAAAAAAAAACCCTGTGGCAGTGAGTCTCGGAACCCAGGTCAACTGATTTGGGTTGCAGAGTTCACAATATGGGGCTAAATAAGTAGTGTAGATGTTCCCATTCGGCCTGGAGCCCAGGCTCTAAAACCCAGAGAGGGGAGAGGATCTCAGAGCTTGGGCTCCAGCCTGAGCAGGAATGTCAACAGTGCTATTTTTAGCCTCTAGCACAGTGGTTCTCAAACTTTTGTCCTGGTGACCCCTTTCACATAGCAAGCCTCTGAGTGCGACCCCCTTATAAATTAAAAACCCTTTTTTATATATTTAACGCCATTATAAACGCTGGATGCAAAGCGGGGTTTGGGGTGGAGGCTGACAGCTCGCGACCCCCCATGTAATAACCTCACGACCCCCTGAGGGGTCCTGACCCCCAGTTTGAGAACCCCCGCCCTAGTATGAACCCTGTGAGCCCAAGTCAGTTGACCAGGGCTCAGAGACTAGCTGCCATGGATTTTTTTTTCAGTGTACACTAAGAGGCTTGGGGGGAAAAGATGCCTGAGACTGTGAGATTGTGGGTAGGAAGGGGAGAACGTGGTAGGGAAGTAGGATTGAGGGAAGAGAGGAATGAGTCTGGGAAAGAAGGGCAGTGAGTATTTGTGGATGAAGGAGACAGCAAGAGGATTTTGGCTCTGTAAAACAGGATTGCGGGAGAGGCTTTTGATGGGGAGAGAGTGATGGGAAAGATTGGAGCGATTTATAGAAGACTTGGAAACAAAAAGTGCCAGCAAAAGGGTTACTGCTGGCAAAATCTAGAGGAACACAAGAGGGGATCTGGCCTAAGAGTAAGATGGGGAAGTGCAGGGGTGATATGGGGATTATATTGTACTTATTTGGGGGTGGCACTGTGATATTATACAGGAGATCTTTGCATCCACATAATTACTCCATGTCACCTCACCAGGGCCGTCCTTAGGATTTATGGGGCCCTACGCAGTATTATTAGACTGGTGCCCCTATGCTCCACTGAAGGTGGTCCCCAGCTGGCGCCGCTGACCCCAGTGTGTCGAGGGGGCACAGCCACCACCCCCGCCCGCGGACACCCAGAACGCTCCCAACAATGGCTCAAGGCAGGCTTCGCGCTGTCACATGGGGGCTGCATCTTGCCAGAGCCCACGGCCCTCTGGCAGCCCCAAGCCACTCCTGCCTAACCACGAGCATTTTGACAGGAAGTTCCAAGCAGTAATAACAACAATAATAATACGTGTGTGTGTGTGTGAGAGTGCATGACAGAATGTGTGTGTATGTGTGAGAGAGAGAGAGCCAGTGCGTGTGAGAGAGAGAGAGAGAGTCAGTGTGGGGGACTGTGTGTTGGGGGACTGTGTGACAGAGTGTGTGTTGGGGAGTGTGAGACTGTGTGTGTGTGTGTGACAATCTGTGTTGGGGGACTGTGACTCGTGACGCACAGTGTATGTGGGTGTGAGAGCCAGTCTGTGTGTGAGAGAGACTCTGTGTGTGTGTGTGTGTGTGTGTGTGTGTGTGTGTGTGTGTGTTAAGGAAGTGTGAGAGACAGTGAGTGCACAGCACTTTAAGTCCCTTCCTTACCCCTCTCTGCTTGGCCCGGCTCCCTCCCCCCTCACTCACATGGAAGTTTCACTTCTGTCCTGGCCCCGGCCTGACCCCCACCGGAGACCGAGCGGCACAGGCAGGTAGGGTCCAGGGAGGAATTCCGCTCTGGGTGGCGGTGGGCTGGGCCGCCGCGCTGCCAGTGACCAGCTGCGCTGCTCTGGGCTCTCCAGGGCTGGGGCAGCAGAGCTGGAGGCTGGAGCGAGTGAGAGAGGGGGTAGAGAGAAGCCCACCGGCCCAGCGTGGGGGAGGGGCCGGAGAAGAGAGGATTCCAGCCGCGGCCAGGCCAGCGAGGGGAATGGTGTCCCAAATTTGTGGGTGCCCTATGCAGCCGCGTATGCTGCGTATGCCTACAGACGGCCGTGCACCTCACAGGGTTGTACCCTACAAAAACTGACTCCTTCCTCTGCAACCTGTGTAGCTGTGTAGCAGCTAAAGGCCTAAATCTTGTTTAAAGACTGAGGACTTGTCTCATAGGCACTGACTTCCCCTCTACCTGGTGGGTGCTCAACCCCCCCCCTGCTCCTGGCTCTGCACCTGCCCCGCCTCTGGCCCCACCCTGCACCACCCTCTCCCCACCCCCATCCCACCCCTTTCCCAAATTCCCCCCCACCCTGCCTTTTCCCACCCAGCCCCGTCCCCTTCCTGCCCCCATTCCACCCCCTTCCCCCACTTCCCTGCCCCTGCCCTGCCTCTTCTCCGCCTCCTCCCCTGAGTGCGCTGGGTCCCCGGTCCTCCCCCTCCCTCCCAGAAAGTCCTAAGTGCCGCCAAACAGCTGTTAGGCGGCGGGGGGGGCAGGAAGCGCTGGGAGGCAGGGGGAGGAATGGGGACACAGCACGCTCGGGGGGGGGGAGGAGGCAAGAAGGGAAGAGCTTGGCTGCTGGTGGGTGTGGAGCACCCTCTAATTTTTCCCCATGGGTGCTCCAGCCCCAGAGCACCCACGGATTTGGCTCCTCTGACTTGTCTAGCCTAGGGAAATATCACTTAAGACTTAGTGTAGATGTGATGTCCACTGTCTTGGCTGCCACTGGTGATTGCACTAAGGACCTCAAGAGCTGTGAGTCTCTACAGCTTGAGCTAAAGCCCCAGGCTTTTTAGCTGGGGACTGTAACAGAATCACATCCTCTGTGGATCAGGTACAGAGGGGGACATATAATACACACTGATTAGAGGTTTACATAGATAGTTTAACACCTTTAAAAATGGATTGCTGGTCAGGATTGACCCTAGACTTCCCCTGACAAATACTTCACCATTCTGACAGAAGCTGTTTATGGATCACCTGGAAGTGCTCTGCAAACCACCAGTGGTTCTCAAATGATTGTCAGAGAATCACTATGTTATGAGATGTGACATCCATAGGGAACAGTGACATCAAATATGGAGTTAGGGTACCAGTTTTTTACTATAGAGTATCAACAAATATCTATAGAAATGACAGGAAAAAATGCTGGACAGTAGAGCACACTTACACGTTCTTCAATGTTGTCTCTTATGTATGGAATAAATTCCCGAATCAATTCACACAGCCATTTGGACTAATCCAAAGTTCATTGAAGTCAATTAAAATAAACCCATTTATTTCTATACACTTTCAATTACACCTATTATCTTGTCCTCTGCCAAGTCCTTTCTCAAGATCCACCTTGACGGTGACACTCATAGCAAACTACCTAATGACAATTGCTAGGCTTGTGATGTGTTAGTGATTCATTACAGTTAATTCATTCACTCACTTAAACACATCTTGTCTGGAGAGAAAGATGAAGAAGGAAGCAGGATATGTCTTTGTACCTTCATTCTTGTCTCACTACTCCTCCCCTACTTTTTGTTATACAGGAGGACTTCCCTCCTTGTCATGTCTTGTCCTTATTTAAATTGTAAACTCTTTAGGGCACAGACTATCTTATGTTTGTATAGCGCCAAGCACAGTGGGGTCCTGATCCTGATTGGGCTTCTAGATGCTATAATAATAATAATATAATTAATAATTAAAAATCAATATTTGATGGGCTGTTCATTAGTGTTGGACATGTCACTCTATGGGAATTACTAATGGATCTACACTTGTCACTCATGAATACTGGTAAATATGAAATTGTTAGAGACAAAGCCCAACATTTTCAAAAAAATTTTTAGTTGGCTCCAGTTTTTGGTGACCAAACTGAAACACTCAAAATCAGTAGCTACTTAGGAAAAATTGGGCCTAAGTCCCCACTCATATAGCAATTTGGTGCACAAAACTCCTCTCAATTCATAATGTGCACAACAGAGCTCGCCTTCTCTCATCTGAACCCCATTTATTTGAATTTCAAACATCCCCAAAATGTTTCAGATAAACAGGATTCTACTACACACTAGTTTCCCACATCATAATAGCAGCTATATCACAGCTCACTGAGAAAATCTCCCATTCTAATAACTTGTTTTTGAAGAGAAAATTGATTTTTGCAATGTGTGAGGTATTATAAATTATTTATTTTTAAAGACCTGGTATTGTAACAAAGAGGCTAGAGCAGTGGTGGGCAACCTGCGGCCCGTCAGGGTAATCCACTGCAGGCTGTGGGACATTTTGCTGATGTTGACCATCCGCAGGCATGGCTGCCTGCAGCTCCCAGTGGCCGCGATTTGCCATTCCTGGCCAATGGGAGCTGCAGGAAGCGGCAGCCAGCACCTCCCTGCCGCCTACGCCGCTTGCTGCAGCTCCCATTGGCCGGGAATTGTGAACCGTGGCCACTGGGAGCTGCGGGCAGCAGTGCCTGTGGACGGTCAGTGTAAACAAACTGTCTCGCGGTCCGCCTGCGGATTACCTTGACGGGCCACGTGCAGCCTCTGGACCACAGGTTGCCCACCACTGGGCTAGAGCATACATGTAGAAAGCAATGATACTGGTTAGAATCAGTATTGCTTAATGATGTGTCACAGACTAGAGTTTTCCCTTCCCTCTTCTCCCTCTCCTGCCTAATCATGTCCTTAAAGTTCCATAGTATTTGCTCAGGCCATGTCTAAACTACAAGCTTCTGCTGGCATAACTAGGTCAGTCAGGGGTGCGATCCCTGGCCAATATAGCTGTGTCATCAAAAGCCCCTAGTGTAGTCTGGGATTTAAGATTGGGACTTTTCAGCTTGGAAAAGAGATGTCTAAGGGGGAATATGATAGAGGTCTATAAAATCATGAATGGTTTGGAGAAAGTGAATAATGGAGTGTTATTTACTCCTTCACATAGCACAATAGGTTTTAAACAAAGAAACAAAAGGAAGTACTTTTTCACACAAGCACATGGTCAAACTGTTGACCTCATTGCCAGGGGATGTTGTGAAGGCCAAAACTATAACGGGGTTCAAAAAAGAATTAGATAAGTTCATGGAGGATAGGTTTATCAATGGCTATTAGCCAAGATGGTCAGGGATGCATTGCAATCCCATGTTTTGGGTGTCCCCAGCCACTGACTGCCAGAAGCTGGGAGTGGACATGAGTGGATGGATCACTCAATGACTGCCTGTTCTGTTCATTCCCTCTGAAGCTGCTGGCATTGGCCACTGTCAGGAGACAGGATACTGGGTTAAATGGACCACTGATCTGATCCACTATGGCCATTCCTATGTTCTTATGTAGTTGAGGTAATACTAGCAAAACTGCACTTTTGCTGTTATAGCTTATTTTGCTTTGCAGAGGCTGAAATAAGTTATACTGGCAAATTTTACCAGTATAAGCTGCCTCCACACTAGTAGCACTTTGCTGTTATAATATACCTATACCAGCAAAGTGCTCCTAGTGTAGACATGGCCTTACTCTCTCACTCTCTGGGTTCTCCGTCATGGATCCCTGTTTCCTTGTGCAGCTTCAATTCTGTAGTGCTTGGTGGGTTTTTCATAAATGTGTAATGGGGTCTCTGAGTATGCTTTATCTGTGAATGCCAGTGAGTGACTGTGAAGGGAGCATGTTAGCTTGTGTTGCAAGTATGACTAGAATAGCAATAGCCATTTGGGCACAGGAAGGGCCTGTGATAATTTTTGAAAATGCTACGTGAGTGTCCACATTCTTAACCCAGCATCCTTTCCTATCCCTTTGTACTCTGCAGCCACCTTTGTAACCGCTTACAACCTCCTTTTTTGAAAATTCTATGCACACCCCTGAGTCATGGTAAAAAAGCCCATTTCTGCTCTTTAAATTGCCAATTTCTGCTGAGCAAGTGTTTTGGAATTCTACTGATGTACACAATCTTAATAATTGAAGGGGTGAGGTATTGAATCTCTAACAAAGGCATCCCTTCTTCCAAGTGTCAATTACCCATTGTAGTTCAATAGTGGTTAGCAAAAACAAACAAAAGACAAAGAGTTTTTAAAAGTCTTAATGACATCTCCCAGCTTTCAGTCTTGTGTGATGTCTTGACTTCATGAGTCTACCAATCACCATAGACTCTTACAGGGTAGACAAGATTTGAATTTGCAATGTAAAAAGCAATCTTTCCATACTTCTCTCACACATTTTTTTTACAATAGGCTTACTTTCTTCCCACTCTCTGATGCTCGATCCATCTTGAAGATTTATTTGCATTTTTGATGTTCATCTCTATTTTACTACGACTTTATAGTAAGAAATGTAGATCTCACATGTGTGTGGAAAGAACAGAAGGAAAGCTCATTACAAAAATTAATTGATTAGTTACCAGAATATATTTTATAATGAATAAAAGTTTGGAAAAATAAGCATGCATTAGTAGTACTAGTAACATTTCCAGAATTATGCCAGATTTTTAGGCAAACAGTTAAGCATATATGCAACTCACTCGAGTATTTCCACTGAAATATGTAAAGTTATGCACATGCTTACTAAAAAGAAGAAGAAGTACTTGTGGCACCTTAGAGACTAAAACATTTATTTGGGCATAAGCTTTCGTGGGCTAAAACCCACTTCATTTGCAGGACTGAGACCTTAGTTAATAAACCATACTGTAAGGTGTATGCAGTATAGTTGTAGCTGTGTTGGTCCCAGGATATTAGAGAGACAAGGTGGGTGAAGTAATATCTTTTATTAGACAACTTCTGTTTTTGAGAGAGTAAAGCTTTTGAGCCACACAGTTGTCTCTCACCAACATAAGTTGGTCCAGTAACAGATATTATCTCATCCATACTGTAAGGTGAAATTCTTTGCTTAGTATCTAAAAAGTGAAGCCGCTAAGAATTATTAATGAGATATAATGAAAAGTCTAGGATTCATTATGAAGACATTAATATCTGTGCCACTATCTCATGTGTGGCACATTTATGTACCATTATTTAACCTTTTTATCTTCTGCCCTTCCTAGAATTAGAAGAAAATAATATGCCACTGAATACTCTTACTCTTGCTTAGTCTTTCAAATTTGCTTATATCATATTTAAAACAATTTCTCACCCTACCTTTTTGAGGCATAGTCATTTTAGCATAGTATCCATTGTGCTTTATCCTTCAGGAGTATCGGCTTATTACATTGTCCTACAACTATTTTGGGGGAGTTCTATGGCTTGTGTTATACAGGAGGTCAGACTACATGATCACAATGGTCTCTTCTGGCCGTGGAATCTATGAAAAGATATATATGCACAAAGGGGACTTCTTTGCAAGCAGAGGTGGGAGTACCATCTACCCTACACCGTTCTTCCTTTCCACTCCTTCATATTCTGATAGAAGCATTTCCACTTCAGATTTTGGCAGAAGAGTTTTAGGAGGATTTTAAGAATGGATCCTTGGGTGCAGGTCACTGATGAGCTGAAAGAACGCATGCAAGTCTGTGGCAATTCTTAGGAATAAAAAGGGAAAACATACAGGAGCTAAAATATTTGCCATCTGAAATAGAGGGAGATGTAACAAGTTGCTGACAGGTACAAAATGGCCACTTTAGGATTACTGCTGTTGGGCTCTGCCAAATTTAAAGGATCAGCTCCTGAAAGACGTCCTATAAAAGCAACCTTGCACTGGAGCAGTTTTAGTAGAGAACAAGCAGTCATAAGGGAAGCAGCTACCATATCACTAGGGCCCTACCAAATTCACGGTCCATTTTGGTCAATTTCATGGTCGTATGATTTAAAAAATCATAAATTTCATTATTTCAGCTACTTAAATCTAAAATTTCACCGTGTTATAATTGTAGGGGTCCTGACCCAAAAGGGATTGGCGGGAGGCGGGGGGGGGGGGGTTGCAAGGTTATTGTAGGGGGAAGTTGCAGTACTGCTACCCTTACTGCTGCACTGCAGCCTGCAGAACTGGGCCCTCAGTCAGCAGCCACCACTCTTCCGCCACCAAGCTCTGAAGGCAGCAGCACAAAAGTAAGAATGGTATGGTATTGTATGGTATGGTATTGCCACCCTTACTTCTGTTCTGCTGCTGTGGGGTGCTGCCTTCAGAGCTGGGCACCTAGCCAGCAGCCTCTGCTCTCCAACCACTCAACTCTGAAGGCAGCGAAGAAGTAAGGGTGGCAATATCACAACCCCCCTAAAATAATCTTGTGACCCCTCTGCAACTCCTTTTTGGGTCAGGACCCCCAATTTGAGAAACGCTGGTCCCCCCTGTGAAATCTGGTCAGATTTCACAGGGGGAGACCAGATTTTGCGGTCTGTGACGCGTTTTTCATGGCCGTGAATTTGGTAGGGCCCTACATATCACTACAAAATTACAGAATCCCTTGTTAACATGTGTAATCAGATCTGAATCAGCTCTCCCCTGACATCTAGTGATGAACCAGGGGAAAAGACTTCAGGAGCAGATCATATTTGCATGGACCCACCTACTCTGTCTAGGTGTTCAGCAGACAGAGCTGCTTTGCCAAAGTGATACATTTTGATTGATTTTGGATTACAAATTACTTCAGTATTGAATGCAGGAGAACGGAAATGTTTTTATTCTTATTGTATGAGTAAAGGACAACAGAACTGTACTTAGCCTGCCCAGATTGAGGGGGTCACCCTAAAATTAACCTCACTTGCTAAGCAAGGGATAGGGATGTCAACAGCCTAGTGAAAATGAGAGGGAGTGGGGATAGATGTTTTTATATAATGGTGTGGCTGCTGTCTAAGGAGTACTGGACACCATGTAACCCTCCCTCCCCGAACATTTCAGGCTAGAGCTCACATTATGGAGGAGCACATTTATGGAGTAGGCTTTAGACCTACTGTGGGAACAGTGTTGGAATGAAAGACAATGAGGAGGCAGCAGCAGAGAGGTTATCCACTGCCCATTGAAATCACTAAGAGCTGGGCCAAGGATGGAACCTCAGAATGTGGCATTGCAAAAGTGGTAGTGAATGGCAAGCAGTAGCAATGATAACAGATGCTGAGTAGTGGCAGAGATAACAGTGGCAGCAGCAGTGGCGAGTGCTGGCAGAGATGGCAGCAGTAGTGAGCTGGCAGTGGAAGCATTGCTCAATGCCCTCTGCTCCTTCAGGGATGGGAGGTGAACCCATACGAATGTGCCTCTGAACTCAGGGTCTTCACTGACCAAGGACAACCAACTGTGACTAGGGTGCAACAGAGAGAAAGGGGAGTGGCATGTTAGCAGGACACATTTGTTCATCAGTCTTTCACAGCACAATGCGGGAAACTGAGGCATTATGGGGTGGGTGTTTGCTTATGGTTATATGTTTTTGTATTGTGGTTGTGATATTTTCCCAAATTAATGTTGGGTTCCCTTTCCCTTTAATAAAATTTCCTTTGGTATACACAGACTCCATGCTTGCTAGGGGGAAAGTATTGCCATTTAGAGGCACCCAGGGGCGGTGTTTCGTTTTCCCAGATTACCGGATGGGGGCTAAAGTCAGTTCTTTTTGTATTGCTAAGAGGAACCCCTAACTACTGAACTTGGACCTTGTTGCTGACGACTTCACTTGTCAGAAGGGTTACTCATGGCTGGCCTTTCCTCCCATGAAGTATCTTGGTCTTCAGTTTATATATAAATATCTAGCACTTTTCCTTTTGTAACCCACACACCTCCTGGGTATGGTGCTCTGTACCATGGAGTGGCACTGAGACCACTTAGAGATTAATGAGTCTGCTATAGCCTTACCTAACAGCCATGTGGCTTTTAGCTCATGCAGTAGAGGCTTGTGCACTAAACTTTAGAGGTCCTAAGTTTGATCCTGCTTGCCGATGACTGGGGTCTGTCAGGGTTACACTTGCAAAGACAATCTTGAAACCATAAACCAGTGGTGAAGTTTGAAAGGAACAAGTAGCTGGGGTCTGCTTTCATGACAGGAACCCAAGGAGGACCTAAAGACCCTTTCCAAAACACCAACTTTTTATGTAAAATGATGTTTGCTGTGTTGTTGTAGCCGTGTTGGTCCCAGGATATTAGAGAGGCAAGGTGGGTGAGGAGCTTGTGTCTTTCACCAACAGAATTTGGTCCTATAAAAGATATTACCTCACCCACCCTGTGTATGTAAAATGAGTCAGTCAAAGAATCATCTCACTCTTTCTCTCCTAAAATCATTAGACTGGCCCTGTGAGTAATGATGAATTGTAGGGGACAGCTGTGACGTTGTGCAGTCTATATGGTTTTATAAAAACTTGATAATAAGTCAATATAATGTAACTGGGATAGTTTTAGAGAAAATACGGTAATAAGTGAATATAATGTACTGGGATATGCTTCGTGCAAAAGGTCTCTTGTAAGGTATCATTACAAAGCTCATAATCTACTGAGTGTGATCATCCTATTTGTAGAAATGTACCACTCTTGTATCTAAAACTAGAAATATAAAACATAACTCTGAGGGCCTATTGTAATTATGTAAAGTGTGGGCCATTAATGATGGTTTGGAATCTTGATGACTCCCATTAACAAGGACCATTGTCTGCAGATGACTGTGTTTACCTGTAAGTCTCCGTGTATATGTGTGTGCTGGCAAGTGAGTAATGAAGTCTTGCAGTGACATGTGATCATGTCACCTGAACTGGAATCCATCTTTAACCTGGTGCTTTTCCAGTGAGGGGGGGTGGAAACCCAGAGGGACAAAGGGTTCCCGCCTTATGCAAAAGATATATAAAGGGGTAGAAGAGAACAGAGAGAGAGAGGAGCCATCATGGAGAATCCCCTAGCTAACACCTAAGCTGGAACAAGAGCTGTACCAGGGGAAAGAATTGTGCCCAGGCCTGGAAGGTGTCCAGTCTGAGAAAAACT
>NW_020703072.1:0-5377 GCF_002925995.2 Terrapene triunguis | reverse complement strand
GACCTTTGCCGGCGCTCCCCTGCCTGAGGGGCGCGCTACTGACCATTACCGGCGCTCCCCTGCCTGAGGGGCGCGCTACTGACCTTTGCCAGCGCTCCCCTGCCTGAGGGGCGCGCTACTGACCTTTGCCGGCGCTCCCCTGCCTGAGGGGCGCGCTACTGACCTTTGCCGGTGCTCCCCTGCCTGAGGGGGGCGCGCTACAGACTCTGGCTGGCAGCCTTTCCGTTGCTAATTCCCCGCTGGCGGAGGCGTAACCCCGGCCAGCCCGTGACGACGTAGCTCCCCACCGCCCCCTAGCGGGTAGGCGGACCGACACCGATCACAAGTGGTGGAGAATGCGGGCAGCGCCCCCTATCCCTGCCGGAAGGGATTAGAGCAAGGAGGCAGGGACAGCCCCAAACGGAATATGGAGATGGAGAGGCTTATCAAGGCGCTGGCTGAGACGCAGCAGCAGCAGCAGCAACAACTCATACAGCAGCTGGGTACCCACCAGCAGCAGTTGCTTCAAACCTTGGGGGCCCAGCACCGCGAACAACAGACCCAATGTTTCCAGCAACTTGCTACCCTGTGGCCGAGCCCTGGTGGGCCCCAGCCGGGCGGGGCGAACACCCCCAACCCCCCCGCTCCACCAATCCGTCTGGCCAAGATGGGGCCGGAGGATGACCCAGAGGCTTATCTGGTGACCTTCGAGCGGGTTGCTGCAGTAGCTGGTTGGGCCCCGGACCAATGGGCAACGCTGCTTGCCCCCTATTTAACGGGGCCGGCCCAGAAGGCTTACCGGGGGCTACCAGACGATGAGGCCCGTGTTTACGCCAGCGTAAAAGCAGCTATCCTGGATGCCTTTGACATCACCCCGGAGACCTTTCGGCGACGGTTTCGGGGAAAGCCTTACCCCCCGGGTGCCCGGCCCCGGGCCGTGGCCCAGGAATTAAAGGATGCAGCGTGCCGATGGCTACAACCCGAGCATCGAACTGTGGCCGAGGTGACAGAACAGATCATCCTCGAGCAGTTCGTGCATATCCTCCCGACTCCAGGGAGGGCGTGGGTGTTGCGGCACCGACCTCAAACTCTAAGTGCAGCTGTCGCACTTATGGAGAACTTTCTAGAGGCCGAGGCCCCCATAGGACCGACAGCCCGACCCCCAAGTTCTGGATCCGGCGCTCAGAAGCCAGAAAGGGGGTCCACCCCCAAAGTCGACGTGCCAACTCGAGCCCGACGACCCAACGGAGGCGGCACTACTTTCTCCCGACGGCCCGAGGCTCCACAACCCGCGCCGTCCGGACGCTGGACCCGTCCATCGGGCCCCGGCCAACCCCGGGGCCACCCGGGTGACCCTGTACGGTCGGGGCGCACAGAGGTAGGACCCTGCTTTCGGTGTGGCGAGTACGGTCACCTGCAACGAGACTGTACAGCGATGGAATGCGATTTTGGCCGGGTGTACACCGGGGAGCGCCGGGCCCGCCCGCCGTCCGCGGCCAAATTGACGGCCCCCATGTGCATTGCCGGGACACCCGTTGTGGGTCTAATTGATTCGGGCTGTGGGCAGACTCTCGTCCGCCAGTCCCTCCTCCCGGATACCGAGCAGATCGTCGGGGAGGTACGGATACAGTGTATACATGGAGATGTTAAACCGTACCCCACCGTTCAGGTCCCTCTTACGGTGAACGGGGCAACCCAGTTAATGAACGTGGCGGTGGCCCCATCCCTGGCCTACCCAATCATCCTGGGCCGGGACTGGCCAGACTTCGTCGAGGTGCTCCGGTCCCTATCTCCGGAAGAGGCGTTGGAGGGAGCTTCCTCTGCGACGGACCCAGGCCCCGGGCTGTGTCCGGACCCCGGCGTTGACCCATCCCTTTCACCCGGACAGGGCGGCCCGGAGACGGGGGGCCCCCCGGTGGACGTTAGGGACTTTAGCCGAGACCAAAGGGAGGACCCTACGCTCCGGTTTGCCTATGAACAGCTGGCACGGGTAGAGGGGAAGGTTGTGGAGGCCCAGCGGGCTACCCAATGGCCTAGATTTGAACTCAAGCAGGATCGTCTCTACCGCGTGGAGCAGGACCCTCAAACCCGAGAGGTCCGGACCCAACTCGTGGTTCCCCGCATTCATCGACGGGCGGTCCTAAGGCTAGCCCATGACATCCCGGCCGCAGGCCATTTAGGACCGGAGAAAACCGCGGCTAGAGTCCTCGCCAAGTTCTTCTGGCCCGGCGTCCATCGAGAGGTGAAGGATTACTGCGGGTCATGCCCGGACTGCCAACACGCCGCCCCGGCCGGGGTCCGGAAGGCCCCCCTGGTTCCGCTACCAACAGTGGGCGTTCCGTTTGAACGAGTAGCGATGGACCTGGTCGGACCCTTCCCGAAAAGTCAGGCGGGCTACCAATATATCCTTGTCTTGATGGACTACGCCACCCGCTTCCCTGAGGCTGTCCCCTTAAGGAGTATCACGGCCCGCACTATTGCAGCAGAGCTCGTGAAAATCTTCGCCAGGGTAGGTCTCCCTCGGGAGATACTTACTGACCAAGGGACCAACTTTACCTCTAAGTTGTTCTGTCAAGTATGTGCCCTGCTAGGGATTAAGAAACTGCAAGCCTCAGTTTACCATCCCCAAACGGATGGGTTAGTCGAACGTTTTAATCGGACCCTGAAGGGAATGTTACGACGCTTCCCCACCCAGGACCTCCGTCAGTGGGATCAACTACTTCCCCCTTTACTACTGGCGGTTCGGGAAGTTCCACAGGCTTCCACGAAGTTCTCTCCATTTGAGCTCCTCTATGGGCGAAGGCCCCGCGGAGTGATGGATCTCCTGAGGGAAACTTGGGAACATACACCATCCTCAACGCAGGGCCTCTTACAATACGTCTTGCAGCTGCAGGAGCGGCTGGCCCGGGCGGGTGAACTTGCGAGGGAGAACTTAAACATGGCCCAAAGGGGCCAGGAGCAGCAGTATAATCAGGGCACCCAGGTCCGATCATTTGCCCCCGGGGACCGAGTTCTCCTCCTGCTCCCCTCGGAGGAATCAAAACTGTTTGCCCGTTGGCAGGGCCCATATGAGGTCCTTCGCCAAGTGGGGCCTGTCAATTATGAAATCCGGCAGCCTGATCACCGGAAGGGAAAGCAGATTTATCACGTAAATCTTTTAAAACCCTGGCGGGAACGGGAAGGACTACTAATTGCCCCATACCCGCCTGAACCAGACCTCGGGCCACAACTCCCCGAAGAGTCTGATAGTGGGGAACCACAGCTAGCCGAGACGCTCACTGCCGAGCAGCGGGAACAAGCCCTCTGCCTAGTGAAGGCATTCCCCAGGACCTTCACGCCAAAGCCCGGACGGACTACGCTCGCCTACCATGCAATCCAGACCGACCCCGGGGTGGTGATCCGAGAGACGACCCGGCCATTGCCTAGGCGAATGCGAGAGGCCGTGGAGGAGGAAGTTCAGGCCATGTTGGAACTGGGTGTTATTGAGCATTCCCAGAGCGAATGGCGGAGCCCCGTCGTCCTCGTTCCAAAGCCAGATGGGAGCCGGCGGTTTTGTATTGACTTTCGGAGAGTCAACGACATTTCAAAGTTTGATGCATATCCAATGCCCCGCGTCGATGAGCTCCTCGACCGGCTTGGAGAAGCCTGCTATATCACCACATTAGATCTCACCAAGGGGTACTGGCAGATCCCCTTGGAACCCCGATCTAAGGAGAAGACCGCGTTTGCCACCCCTTCCGGCCTGTACCAGTTTACTCGGATGCCTTTCGGCCTCCATGGGGCCCCCGCAACCTTCCAGCGCTTGATGGATCGGATTTTGCAACCTCACACCAAGTACGCCGCCGCCTACCTGGATGATGTGGTTATCTATGGCAGTAACTGGGAAGAACACCTCAACCGAGTGGCGGCTGTCCTCCGGGACCTCCGCGCCGCCGGCCTCACAGCCAATCCCAAAAAATGCCGAATCGGGCGGGAAGAAACCACTTATCTGGGGTACACCCTGGGGCACGGACAGGTACGCCCCCTCATCGGGAAGGTTCAAGCACTCCAGGACTGCCAGGCACCAACCACGAAGAGGCAGGTGCGTCAATTCTTGGGCCTAGCTGGCTATTACCGGCGGTTCGTACCCCACTTTGCAACTATTACGGCCCCTTTAACAGAACTCCTGACCAAAGATAGCCCCCGCAGAGTGTGCTGGTCTGATGACTGCGAGCGGGCCTTTCAAACTGTCAAAGACCGCCTGTGTAGCGAGCCCGTACTCTTCAGCCCGGACTTTGATCGTGACTTCATTGTCCAGACCGATGCCTCCGGCGTGGGGCTTGGCGCGGTCCTCTCACAGGAGGTGGACGGGGAGGAGCACCCTATTGTTTACATCAGTCGGAAACTGTTCCCCCGGGAGCGAAACTACTCCGTCCTGGAGAAGGAGGCCCTAGCTGTTAAGTGGGCGGTTGATGCCCTCCGCTACTACCTCCTCGGGGCCCCCTTTATACTGGTCACAGATCATGCACCCCTGAAGTGGCTCAACAAGATGAAGGACGCGAATGCCCGCCTTCAGCGATGGTATCTTACGCTACAAACCTACGCCTTCACGATCCGCCATCGGGCGGGACGGGATAACGCCAATGCGGACTTTTTCTCCCGTCTGGGGGAGGCTGAGGACGCCAGCTCCGAGGTTCGGGAGCTGGATTTGAGGGGTGGGGTATGTAGGGAGCCAGGGTGGCTGCCCTCCGAACCGGAGGTAAAAGGGCCTTTCTCTCAGCCGGAGTGGGCGGGGCCAGCCCAAGCTAGCTCCACCCCCCGGAAGGGGAGGGGTGGAACAGGAAGTATAAAGGGCGGGGCCCTTAGCTCAGTCAGGGCAGCACCAAGGAGGGAGGCAGACGCAGACCGCGGGCTGCTCCCTTCAGATCCTGCTGCCGCGCCAGGGGAGGCCCTGGACCAAGGGAAACCGCACCGGGAGGACGGACTGGGGCTGCCAGGACTGCCCGCTGCCGAGTACCCAGGGGAACTGGAGGAGCCGGAGTGGGAGCTGGAGCTGCCAGCAGCCAAGGACTGGGGAAAGCTGGAGGAGCCTGAGCCTGAGGGGGAGCTGGAGCTGCCAAGAGCGGACTACCCCGACGCACTGACGGGATCAGAGGGATCCGGACGAGCGATCGGGTAGGAAGTAGCCCAGGGACAAAGCTGCACAGTGGTGAGTCTGTATCACGGAAGGACCCCGCTGATCCAGTGGCGGGACCCTCGTCCTGCCACCGTCAGGGCCCTGGGCTGGAACGCAGTGGTGTAGGGTGGGCCTGCGTTCCCCTACCCGGCCGAGCCACGCCGGGACCTTTGCCGGCGCTCCCCTGCCTGAGGGGCGCGCTACTGACCATTACCGGCGCTCCCCTGCCTGAGGGGCGCGCTA
>NW_020703071.1:0-2132 GCF_002925995.2 Terrapene triunguis | reverse complement strand
AACCCGGCCCTTGTTGCTGCCAACTTAGATGGGCAGAAGGGTTACATTTTTGGGGGCTCGTCCGGGATTCCCTGGGTCAGTACCCCTCGCAAGCACCTGTTGAGTGTTCCACTGCATTGGGAAACAATTGTGGTTATATTTTGAGGAAATTACTGTTTGTATAATGGCTAATATGTCAGGTTTGTTGGGCCCCGGCCCTGCAGCCTCTAGCTCAGGGGCCGCAGCCTCAGCCAATGATTGGGCAAAAGCACTGGGGCAAATATTGGAAAAGGTTGTGCTGTCCCAGGCTATGTTAAACTCTTGTCGTGAGTTAAGATTATTTGCTGGGGTAGAGGAGTTCGAACCCTGGTTGGAGCATACCACTGAAATGCTGCAGGAGTGGGCCGTACCTGAAGCAGAAAAGCGAAGATGTCTAATAGAGAGCCTTAGTGGCCCAGCATTAGATGTGATTCGCACCCTGAAGCTCATTGACCCTGGGGTCAGTGTGAAGGACTGCCTAGAGGCCCTTGATCATACCTTTGGGAGCGTAGAGGGCCCTGAAGACAGTTACTGTAAGTTCCTTAATTCCCGACAGCAAATTGGCGAGAAGATTTCAGCCTATATACAGAGGCTGGAGAGACTGCTTCAGAGAGCTGTCATGAGGGGAGCAGTGACTGCTGAACAGATGGATCGGACCAGACTGGCTCAAATTGTAAGAGGAGCTCAGTATCAGAACCCGATTCTACTCCATCTCCGGCTAAGAGAACGACGGGAACATCCCCCAAGTTATTCCCAGCTGATAAAGGAGGTGCTGAGGATAGCGGGAATTAAGAAGTCTAGAACAACGCCTTATCACCCGCAAGGTGATCCTCAGCCAGAGAGGTTCAACCGAACCCTATTAGATATGTTGTGGACTTTGCGACCAGAGCAGAAAGCAACCTGGAGCCAACATGTTGCATATCTGGTGCACGCCTACAACGCCACAAAGAACGATGCTACGGGGGTCACCCCATATCTCTTAATGTTTGGGCGAGAACCAAGATTACCCATAGACCTGTGCTTTGGTGTATCAGAGGATGGAGATAGCTATGAAACTCATCAGCAATATGTATCCCGACTGAGAGAAAAGCTGCGGGATGCTTATCACTTAGCTACATCTGCGGCTCGGAAGAACGCAGACCGCAACAAACATCGATATGATGCTAGGGTACGTCTGCAAGAACTCCAGCCGGGGGACAGAGTCCTGCTGCGAAATTTGGGTATTGCTGGCAAACACAAGATAGCTGACAGATGGAAGGCAATACCTTACTTGGTGATGGAAAAGCTAGGGGACCTGCCGGTCTACAAGATCAAACCTGAAGAAGGTCCAGGGCAGACAAAGACAGTGCATAGAAACCTTTTGCTCCCGGTGGGGGAATTGGTTGGCACCCCGTATGAGATGGGCCACAACAGGGCAACTGGGCAGAATGAAGGTGCTGGACCAAAGCCGCCCTCCAACATGGACAGCCAGCCCCCTGCAGCTAACCTACCCCCATGCAGCACATCCGAGAGTGAGTCTGAGGAGGAAGACACAACCATGGTGTATCCTGGGATGGAGACAAGATTTCAGTCTCGATCAGCTGAATCAAAGGAGAGCTCCTCCTCTTCCGCCCTAAACCCCATGGCAGAAGTATTTAGGCCCATTCCTGACACCCCTGAGCCACTGGTGGGACCCCCATGTGATGACACACCCAGGTTATTGGACAGTGGAGACATACAGGTGGAGGATGTCCTGGGCGCCTTGGACCCTCCACTGTTAGAACTAGAAATGCAGGAGCCTATACCAATAGCTGAGGGGCCCTCAAAGGAAACCTCTCCATCCATCGTTCAAGAGGCTGTCCCCCCTACCACGGCAACAGAGATTCTCAATAGACGAGACAGGGTAATAAGGCCAGTAAAACGGTTGACTTATGATGCACCTGGGGTGACTAGTGAGGAACCAATATGTTTAGCACACAGGCTTGTGGAAGCTAAAGTGGGCTATCTGAGGCCCTTTGGAGGGAACCAGTGAGTTGGTATAATAGGGAGTGTGATTTGTCGGGACGACAAATTCTCGGCTGGGGGGAGGATGTAAGCAGAGTCAGGATGAGCTCTACCCTGACATCTGGTGGTGA
>NW_020703070.1:0-1415 GCF_002925995.2 Terrapene triunguis | reverse complement strand
GATGTAAGCAGAGTCAGGATGAGCTCTACCCTGACATCTGGTGGTGAATTATGGCGAGTGTGGAAAAGAACTCTAGGGGCTGATCTTATTTGCATAGGCACACCCACTCGCCTGGCAGGAAACACAGCAACTGAAAGTGGTTACTTTGGCTGGTGTGGGATCCCCAGTTTCTCTATTATTGGGGCAGGAAGAATAAAGTTTTGTTACCCTGATTCTGTGAATCAAGGCCAGTGGAACTGTTGTATGACAGAAGGACTGAGTGAATATGTCACCATTACCTAAGTAGCATTTGCTTGTCAAGGGGCATGGGTTACAAAACCCAGTGAATTGAGAGAGGATGGGGACAGGTATTTGTACCTGATGGTATGGGCCCCCGCTGAGGGTCCGAAACACCAATTGCACCACCTCCTCTCTCCACTGTGGAATATCAGAGCTAACTTTGATTCCCTTAGGAGTCTAGTTACAGGCTGCTGAGCTGAATTCACTTTGGGCCAATGGTGCACCAGCACTGGGGCTCCCCTACTATGAGCTGAAATTGCTAAGAGCTGAAATCACAAAAGAGCTGATGTTATTAAGAGCTGAGATCACTGAGGCTATGTTAACTAGTGGGGGAGCCTGAAGCTATATTGCTCAGCAGCTGGTGGAGCAATTTGTGGGGACGACTGGAGGAGCAGCGAGCGGTGTGGAGCCTTGCGGGGTCGGTTGGAGTGGCCCTAGGAACGGCGAGCGGAGCTGTTTGCGGGGACGGCTGGAACGGCTCACAGGTCGGTGAGCGGAGCGGAGCGGAGTGGAGCGGAGCAGCTTGTAGAGCGGAGCAGTTCGTGGGATGGCAGGAAAGTGGACTGGCTCGTGGTAAAGGCTGCGGCGGAACCCCCACGGAGAAACAGACGGCTGGCCAGCCTCGGATCACGTAAGGTGCCCCTTAACACCCTGCGTGCCCCCCCCCTTTTACTCTGGGGCTGCACTGACCAGGGGCAGAGACTTTGGGGGTTGTTGAACTTTTGGGACTTTGGGTGGTTGCTGGACCCCAGAGACTTTGGGGATGTTGGACTTTGGGGACTCTGGGTGATTTTTGGGTTGCTGGATTCAAGAACCAAAGGGAAAGGACACAGCCCAATTTGCTGGGGTGGGTTTTGCTCATGGTTTGTGTTATGAATCCTGTTTGTGGTGTTTTTCCAATTTTATGCTGATGTCGTTTACCTCATGTCATTAAACATTTTCTGCTACACTCAGACTCCGTGCTTGCGAGAGGGGTAGTATTGCCTCTTAGAGGTACCCAGGGGGGTGGTATGTAATTGTCCCAGGTCACTGGGTGGGGGCTCGAGCCGGTTTTGCATTGTGTTATTGAAACGGAACCCCTAGATACAGAACCCGGCCCTTGTTGCTGCCAACTTAGATGGGCAGAAGGGTTACAT
>NW_020703069.1:0-16218 GCF_002925995.2 Terrapene triunguis | reverse complement strand
TCCTTGGTCAGTGCAGACCTAGAGTTCAGAGGTGCATCTGCAGAGTTCACCTCCCATCCTGGGTGAAGGGGGTGGTAAGAAGGCACCTTACTCGCTCAGCTACCTGGGCATTCGCTCTCGGCACTTCTCCACCAGCCACCCTGCTGGCTGATTGTGGTGCCTCTCTGCCAGGCTACACTCTGAACCTCTCCACCAGCTGCCCCACTGGCCAGTCACCATGCCTCTCCACTACCCAATCACTGTGCCTCTCTGTGGGGCTCTGCTCCCATCCTCTCTGCCGGCCACCTTGCCAGCCAATCACTGCACCTCTTCACCAGCCGCCCAGCCAGATGTCTTCAGGTCCCCCCACTTGACACTGCTCTCAGTGATTTCAGCTGTTAGTGGGAGAACCACAACGCTGGTGCACACTGGGCAGTCTCTTGCATCAGAGACACTGTCCCAAAGCAGGTCTAATGCTTAGACCTAGGTATCAGTGATTTCAGCTCTCCGGTGTATAGCAAGACTTTCCATTGAGTCTTAATCAGTTTTGTTATTACACAGTCATGAGAGGAAGGATCAAATGGTGTCTGGGACCCTTGGGCAGATCTCACACCACCAGGTACATGTATTCACCTGTCCCCACCCTCTCTGAACTCACTGGGATTTGGAACCCGTGTCCCCTGCCTACTGAGTGCCATTTAGTTGAGGGTGAGTCCCTCAATCAGGGTACGCCAAGCACAGTTCTGCTGCCCTTGATTCACATAACAAGGATGACAACCCTTTATAACTCCTGTCCCAATACAAGGAGACTGGGGATCCAACACGAGTCAAAAGTGATCATTTGGGCAAGCAATCCCATCATGCTGTGCACTTAGGCAGGAAGGGTGTGCCCATGCGAACGAGATCAGCTCCTGAAATCCTCTTCCACACGTCATCAATAGATGTCAGGGGAGAACTCATTCAGACTCTGCTTACATCCTCCCACCAGCCACGAATTTGTTGGCCTGACAAATCACACTCCATATTATACCAAATTCATTAGTTCCTCCTGAAGGGTCTCAGGAAACTCACTATGGCTTCAACAAGCCTGTGAGCTATGTGTATTGGTTCTTCACTAGCCACCCTAGGTGCATCTTGAGAGTAGGCATTGCAGGGGCAAGGGGGACATCTTCTTGGGCGACAGATGGTGCATGTTACTTTGAGGTCCCTCGACTACTGGCATAGGCCCTTGCAACTCTGATTCTAATAGTGGAAGGTCCAAGGCACCCAGGACACCTTCCACCTGTATGTCTTCACTGTCCAATAACCTATATGTGTCATTGCAGGGTGGCCTCATTGGCAGCACAGGTGTGCCAGCAATGGGCCTAAATACTTCCGCCATGAGGTTTAGGGCTGAAAAGGTGGGGTTCTCCCTTGGTTTAGCTGATAGAGCTTGAAATCTTGTCTCCATTCTAGGATACACCTGGGTAGTGTCTTCCTCCTCAGATTCAGATGTGCTGAATAGGGGTAGGTTAGCCCCAGGGGGCTCACTGTCTATTTTGGATGGTGGCTTTGGTCAAGCACTTTTCTTCTGCCCAGTTGCCACATTGTGGTCCATTTCATAAGGGGTGCCTACCAATTCCTCCACAGGGAGTAAAAGGTTTCTTTGTACTGTCTTTATTTGCCCTGGCCCCACTTCAGTTTTAATCTTGTTGTTTAATCTCCCAGTTTTTCCACCACCAGGTAAGGTATTCCTTTCCTTCTGTTGGCTATCTTGTGTTTGCCAGCAGTACCCAAATTTCTCAGCAGAACTCTATCCCCCTGGCTGGAGCTCCTGAAAATGCACCCTAGCATCATACCAATGTTTGTTACGGTATGAGTTTTTCTGAACTGCAGACGTAGCTAAGCAATAAGCATCTCACAGCTTTTCTCTTAGGCCTTGTCTACACTGCCACTTTATAGAAGGGACGGAAGAATCCCATGCACTGCTACAGACTAGGGACTGAGCGGCTAGGCAGCAGTTCTGCAGAAAAGGGCCTAGGGGTTACGGTGGACGAGAAGATGGATATGAGTCGACAGTGAGCCCTTGTTGCCAAGAAGGCTAATGGCATTTTGGGCTGTATAAGTAGGGGCATGGCCAGCAGATCGAGGGACGTGATCATTCCCCTCTATTCAACATTGGTGAGGCCTCATCTGGAGTACTGTGTCCAGTTTTGGGCCCCACACTACAAGAAGGATGTGGAAAAATTGGAAAGACTCCAGCGGAGGGCAACAAAAATGATTAGGGGGCAGGAGCACATGACTTATGAGGAGAGGCGGAGGGAACTGGGATTGTTTAGTCTGCAGAAGAGAAGAATGAGGGGGGATTTGATAGCTGCTTTCAACTACCTGAAAGGGGGTTCCAAAGAGGATGGATCTAGACTGTTCTCAGTGGTAGCAGATGACAGAACAAGGAGTAATGGTCTCAAGTTGCAGTGGGGGAGGTTTAGGTTGGATATTAGGAAAAACTTTTTCACTAGGAGGGTGGTGAAGCAGTGGACTGGGTTACCTAGGGAGATGGTGGAATCTCCTTCCTTAGAGGTTTTTAAGGTCAGGCTTGACAAAGCCCTGGCTGGGATGATTTAGTTGGGGATTGGTTCTGCTTTGAGCAGGGGGTTGGACTAGATGACCTCCTGAGGTCCCTTCCAACCCTGATATTCTATGTTCTATGACAGCGCTGCAACTTTCTCGCTCAGGGGTGTGAAAAACGTGGCAGTGTAGACAATGCTACTCCCAGAACTGGTAGCTACTCCTCTCATGGAGATGGTTTTTTTATAGCATCTACACAGCCACGTTAAAGAGCTTCTGCGGCAACACTTTAATGTTGCTAGTGAAGACATGCCCTTAGTCGGGATACATACTGCTGATGAGTCTCATAGGTATCTCCATCCTCTGATATGCCAAAGCACAAGTCTGTGGGTAAACTTGGTTCTCACCCAAACATGAGGAGATGTGGGGTGACTTCCATAGCATTGTTCTTCGTGGCATGCACTAAAAACACAACATGCTGGCTCCAGGTTGCCTTCTGCTCTGGCTGTAAAGTCCCCAACATATCTAATAGAGTTGGATTAAACCTCTCTGGCTGAGGATCACACTGGGGGTGATAAAATGTTGTCCTAGATTATTTAATTCCTGCTATCCTCAGCACCTCCTTCAGAAGGTGACTCTCAAAGTCCCTCCCTGGGTCTGAGTGCATCCAAACTGGGAACCCATACACTGAAAAATGTTTCTCTCACAACACTTGAGCAACGGTGGTGGCCCTCTGCTCACGTGTGGGATATGCCTGATCATACTGTGTAAAATGTTCAGTCACTACTAAAATGTTCCTGACATTCCTCTTGTCTACTTCTAAAGATGAGAAGTCAATGCATAACAGCTCTAAAGATTTTCTGCTGGTGATATTCTTCAGATTCGCAGCTCTTGTGGGCAGAGTTTTCCATTGAACACATTGAGCACATGTCTCACATTTCCTGCAAACGTCCTCAGCCATCTGGGGCCAGTAGACCTTACTATGAATAAGTTCCAGGGTTCTCTCCATTCCCAAATGTCCAAAGTCATCATGCAGGGCCCTCATGGCCAGGGGTCTGTACTCTTTTGGTAGTATTAGTTGTGTTTGTTACTTTTGTAAAGGGTCAGTGGTAATTCGGTGCAGCACTCCCTGAATCAGTTTTAGTTTGTTTCATTCTCTCAATAGTAGTAATTACCTCGGGAACTGGAGGAGCTAAGGGAGGCAGAGAGGTATGTTGATGAGGCTTTCTGGGACACTGTAGATTTGTCTCACCTCCAGTCAGACAGCCCCTGTGCTGTTAAGGAGGATGAAAGGCTCAGGGAAGGAGAGCAGTCAACGGGAGCAGAGGGAAACTTTCCCATAGTTGGGACCCTCCTTCCAGATGATGTTGGGGTATCCTTTCACACTGAGGTTACCTCTCCAGGGGAGGAAACTCCAGTCATTAGGAAAAAGCAGGTGTTAGTAATGGGAGATTTGATCATTAGAAACATAGATAGCTGGGTTTGTGATGACCGGGAGAACTGTATGGTGACTTGCCTGCCTGATGCGAAGGTTGCGGATCTCTCAAGGCATCTAGATAGACTTATGTGTAGTGCTGGGGAGGAGCCGGTGGTCGTGGTACATGTAGGTACCAATGACATAGGGAAGGGTAGGAGAGACATCCTGGAGGCCAAATTTAGGCTGCTTCTTTGAGCAACTGGTACAGGAACCCACAAGGGGAGAGGCAATTCTCGATTTAGTCCTGAGTGGAGCGCAGGATCTGGTCCAAGAGGTAACTATAACAGGAACGCTTGGAAATAGTGACCATAATATAATAACATTTAACATTCCTGTGGTGGGAAGAACACCTCAACAGCCCAACACTGTGTCATTTAATTTCAGAAAGGGGAACTATGCAAAAATGAGGAGGTTAGTTAAACAGAAATTAAAAGGTACAGTGACTAGAGTGAAATCCCTGCAAGCTGCATGGACAATTTTCAAAGACACCATAATAGAGGCCCAACTGAAATGTATACCCCAAATTAAGAAACACAGTAAAAGAACTAAAAAAGAGCCACCGTGGCTTAACAACCATGTAAAAGAAGCAGTGAGAGATAAAAAGGCATCTTTTGAAAAGTGGAAGTCAAATCCTAATGAGGTAAATAGAAAGGAGCATAAACACTGCCAAATTAAGTGTAAAAATGTAATAAGAAAATCCAAAAAGGAATTTGAAGAACAGCTAGCCAAAAACTCCAACGGTAATAACAAAATGTTTTGAAGTACATCAGAAGCAGGAAGCCTGCTAAACAACCAGTGGGGCCCCTGGATGATGGAGATACAAAAGGAGCGCTTAAAGACGATAAAGTCGTTGAGGAGAAACTAAATGAATTCTTTGCGTTAGTCTTCACGGCTGAGGATGTTAGGGAGATTCCCAAACCTGAGCCGTCCTTTGTAGGTGACAAATCTGAGGAATTGTCACAGATTGAGGTGTCACTAGAGGAGGTTTTGGAATTAATTGATAAACTTTACAATAACAAGTCACTGGGACCAGATGGCATTCAACCAAGAGTTCTGAAAGAACTCAAATGTGAAATTGCAGAACTATTAACTATGGTTTGTAACCTGTCCTTTAAATCAGCTTGTGTATCCAATGACTGGAAGATAGCTAACGTAACGCCAATATTTAAAAAGGGGTCTAGAGGTGATCCCAGCAATTACAGACCGGTAAGTCTAACGTCAGTACTGGGCAAATTAGTTGAAACAATAGTAAAGAATAAAATGGTCAGACATATAGAAGAACATAAATTGTTGGGCAAAAGTCAACATGGTTTCTGTAAAGGGAAATCATGTCTTACTAATCTATTAGAGTTATTTGAAAGGGTCAATAAACATGTGGACAAGGGGGATCCAGTGGACATAGTGTACTTAGATTTCCAGAAAGCCTTTGACAAGATCCCTCACCAAAGGCTCTTACTTAAATTAAGTTGTCATGGGATAAGAGGGAAGATCCTTTCATGGCTTGAGAACTGGTTAAAAGACAAGGAACAAAGGGTAGGAATAAATGGTAAATTTTCAGAATGGAGAGGGGTAACTAATGGTGTTCCCCAAGGGTTAGTCCTAGGACCAATGCTATTCAACTTATTCATAAATGATCTGGAGAAAGGGGTAAACAGTGAGGTGGCAAAGTTTGCAGATGATACTAAACTGCTCAAGATAGTTAAGACCAAAGCAGACTGTGAAGAACTTCAAAAAGATCTCACAAAACTAAGTGATTGGGCAACAAAATGGCAAATGAAATTTAATGTGGATAAATGTAAAGTAATGCACATTGGATAAAATAACCCCAACTATACATACAATATGATGGGGGCTAATTTAGCTACAACTAATCATGAAAGAGATCTTGGAGTCATCATGGATAGTTCTCTGAAGACGTCCACACAAAAAAGCAAACAGGATTTTAGGAATCATTAAAAAAGGGATAGAGAATAAGACAGAGAATATCTTATTGCCCTTATATAAATCCATGGTACGCCCACATCTTGAATACTACGTACAGATGTGGTCTCCGCATCTCAGAAAAGATATACTGGCATTAGAAAAGGTTCAGAGAAGGGCAACTAAAATGATTAGGGGTTTAGAACGGGTCCCATATGAGGGGAGATTAAAGAGGCTAGGACTTTTCAGTTTGAAAAAGAGGAGACTAAGGGGGGATATGATAGAGGTATATACAATCATGAGTGGTATGGATAAAGTGAATAAGGAAAAGTTATTTACTTGTTCCCATAATATAAGAACTAGGGGCCACCAAATGAAATTACTGGGCAGCAGGTTTAAAACAAATAAAAGGAAGGTCTTCTTCACACAACACACAGTCAACCTGTGGAACTCCTTGCCTGATGAGGTTGTGAAGGCTAGGGGTATGTCTGCACTACAAAATTAGATCGAATTAATAGAAGCCGGTTTTATAGAAATCGGTTGTATACAGCCGATTGTGTGTGTCCCCACATAAAATGCTCTAAGTGCTCTAGTCGGCGGACCACGTCCACAGTACCGAGGCTAGCGTCGACTTCCGGAGCATTGCACTATGGGTAGCTATCCCACAGTTCCCGCAGTCTCCGCCGCCCATTGGAATTCTGGGTTGAGATCCCAATGCCCGAATGATGCAAAACAGTGTCGCGGGGGGTTCTGGGTACATGTCGTCAGGCTCCTCCCCCTCCGTCAGAGCAACGGCAGACAATAGATTCGCACCTTTTTACCTGGGTTACCTGTGCAGACAACATACCACGGCAAGCATGGAGCCCGCTCAGCTCAGCTCACCGTCACCATATGTCATCTGGGTGCCGGCAGACGTGGGACTGCATTGCTACACAGCAGCAGCAGCTAACTGCCTTTTGGCGGTAGACGGTGCAGCATGACTGGTAGCCTTCATTGGCGATCTGGGTGCCGGCAGCCGCGGGGCTGGCAGCCGTGGGGCTGCATTGCACCAGCCCCTTGCCTTTTGCCTTTTGGCAGTAGATGGTTTATTACGACTGGTAACCGTCCTCGTTGTACGGCAGTGGCTGTCGATCATGGGCACCTGGGCAGATATGCTCAGTCCTATGGAACTGTCTTGATGATGATGGTTATCAGTCGTAGTATGCCATTTTCTGCCACGCGCCCTGTTGGCTCATCGCACGTTAGCAGAGTCTTCCTTGAGCAGCAGATCGTGCAATAGGCCTGAAGGCTAACTGCCAAGCGCCCAGTATTTGCTGCCAAGCACCCAGAAAATGCCAAGGGCTATCAGTCATGCTGCACCGTCGTCTTACGATGTAAAAAATAGATTTGTTCTGTATTCATTTCCTTCCCCCCTCCCTCCGTCAAATCAACGGCCTGCTTAACCCAGGCTTTTGAGTTAAATCTCTGGGGGGGGCCATTCTGTGTGACAGTTGTTTGTGTTTCTCCCTGATGCAAAGCCACCTTTCTTGATTTTAATTCCCTGTACCTGTACGCCATGTCGTCACTCTCCCCTCCCTCCCTCCCTCCCTCCCTCCTTCCCCTGGTCCGTCAGATACTAGTTTTGCGCCTGTTTTCAGACCAGACGCCATAGCTAGCACTGGGATCATCGAGCCCGCTCAGATCACCGTGGCAATTATGAGCACTATGAACACCACGCGCATTGTCCTGGAGTTTATGCAGAGCCAGGACATGCCAAAGCAAAACCAGGACCAGGCGTGGAGGAGGCGATTGCAGTGCGGCGACGAGAGTGATGAGGAAATGGACATGGACCTAGACCTCTCACAAGGCACAGGCCCCAGCAATGTGGAAATCATGGTGTTCCTGGGGCAGGTTGATGCCGTGGAACGCCGATTCTGGGCCCGGGAAACAAGCACAGACTGGTGGGACCGCATCGTGCTGCAGGTGTGGGACGATTCCCAGTGGCTGCAAAACTTTCGCATGCGTAAGGGCACTTTCATGGAACTTTGTGACTTGCTTTCCCCTGCCCTGAAGCGCCAGAATACCAGGATGAGAGCAGCCCTCACAGTTGAGAAGCGAGTGGCGATAGCCCTGTGGAAGCTTGCAACGCCAGACAGCTACCGGTCAGTCGGGAATCAATTTGGAGTGGGCAAATCTACTGTGGGGGCTGCTGTGATCCAAGTTGCCAGGGCAATGAGAGACCTGGTGATATCAAGGGTAGTGACTCTGGGAAACGTGCAGGCCATAGTGGATGGCTTTGCTGCAATGGGATTCCCAAACTGTGGTGGGGCGATAGACAGAACCCATATCCCTATCTTGGCACCGGAGCACCAAGCCACCGAGTACATAAACTGCAAGGGGTACTTTTCAATGCTGCTGCAAGCCCTGGTGGATCACAAGGGACGTTTCACCAACATCAACGTGGGCTGGCCGGGAAGGGTACATGATGCTCGCGTCTTCAGGCACTCTGTTCTGTTTCAAAAGCTGGAGGAAGGGACTTTCTTCCCGGACCAGAAAATAACCGTTGGGGATGCTGAAATGCCTATCGTGATCCTTGGGGACCCAGCCTACCCCTTAATGCCATGGCTCATGAAGCCGTACACAGGCAGCCTGGACAGGAGTCAGGACCTGTTCAACTACAGGCTGAGCAAGTGCCGAATGGTGGTAGAATGTGCATTTGGACGTTTAAAAGCGCGCTGGCGCAGCTTACTGACTCGCTCAGACCTTAGCAAAAAGAATATCCCCATTGTTATTGCTGCTTGCTGTGCGCTCCACAATATCTGTGAGAGTAAGGGGGAGACATTTATGGTGGGGTGGGAGGTTGAGGCAAATCGCCTGGCCACTGATTACGCGCAGCCAGACACCAGGGCGGTTAGAGGAGCACAGCATGGCGCGGTGCGCATCAGAGAAGCTTTGAAAACGAGTTTTGTGACTGGCCAGGCTACGGTGTGAAACTTCTGTTTGTTTCTCCTTGATGAAATCTCCAACCTCCCACCCACCCGGTTAACTCTACTTCCCTGTAAACCAACCACCCCACCCTCCCCTACCCTCCCCCCTTCAAGCACCACTTGCAGAGGCAATAAAGTCATTGTTACTTCACATTCATGCATTCTTTATTAATTCATCACACAACTAGGGGGATAATTGCAAAGGTAGCCCGGGATGGGTGGGGGAGGAGGGAAGGAAAAGGACACACTGCAGTTTAAAACTTTAAAACTTTAACACTTATTGCTCATGAAATCATCTGGGGTGGAGTGACTGGGTGGCCGGAGGCCCCCCCCCCACCGTGTTCTTGGACGTCTGGGTGAGGAGGCAATGGAACTTGGGGAGGAGGGCTGTTGGTTACACAGGGGCGGTGGTCTGTGCTCCTGCTGCCTTTCCTGCAGCTCAACCATACACTGGAGCATATCAGTTTGATGCTCCAGCAGCCGGAGCATCGACTCTTGCCTTCTGTGTGCAAGCTGACGCCACCTCTCATCTTCAGCCCGCGATTCAACACGCCACCTCTCCTCTCGCTCATATTGGGCTTTTCTATAATCAGTCATTGACTGCCTCCACGCATTCTGCTGTGCTCTGTCAGCGTGGGAGGCAGTCTGTAGTTCTGTAAACATTTCATCACGTGTCCTTCGCTTTCGCTTTTGAATCTTCACTAGCCTCTGTGAAGGAGAAAGATTTGCAGCTGGTGGAGGAGAAGGGAGAGGTGGTTTAAAAAGACACATTATAGAGAACAATGGGTACATTCTTTCACGTTAAATATTGCTGTTCACATTACACAGCACATGTGCTTTCATTACAAGGTCGCATTTTTCCTCTTATATTGAGGGCCTGCCTGTTTGGTGTGAGAGATCACTCACGCAGTGCCAGGCCACAGATTTCAGCTTGCAGGCAGCCATGGTAAGACACAGTCTTTTGGCTTTTTTAACCTTCTTAACATGTGGGGATGGTTTCAAACAGTACTGCTCTCATTAACCATACCAAGCACCCATTGGGTTGGCCATTTAAAATGGGTTTGCAATGTAAAAGGAGGGGCTGCGGTTTCAGGGTTAACATGCAGCACAAACCCAACTATTTACCCTCCTCCACACACCCAATTCTCTGGGATGACCACTTCACCCCTCCCCCCCACCGCGTGGCTAACAGCGGGGAATATTTCTGTTCAGCAGAGCAGGAAGGGGCACCTCTGAATGTCCCCTTAATAAAATCGCCCCATTTCAACCAGGTGACCGTGAATGATATCACTCTCCTGAGGATAACAAAGAGCGATAAGGAATGGATGTTGTCTGCATGCCAGCAAACACCAGGACCGTACGCTGCCATGCTTTGTTATGCAATGATTCCAGACTACGTGCTACTGGCCTGGCGTGGTAAAGTGTCCTACCATGGCGGACGGGATAAGGCAGCCCTCCCCAGAAACCTTTTGCAAAGGCTTTGGGAGTACATGAAGAAGAGCTTTCTGGAGATGTCCCTGGAGGATTTCCGCTCCATCCCCATACACGTTAACAGACTTTTCCAGTAGCTGTACTGGCCGCGATTGCCAGGGCAAATTAATCATTAATCATTAAATACGCTTGCTTTTAAACCATGTGTAATATTTACAAAGGTACACTCACCAGAGGTCCCCTATGTGCCCCCAGGGTCTTGGGTGAGTTCGGGGGTTACTGGTTCCAGGTCCAGGGTGATAAACATATCCTAGCTGTTGGGGAAACCGGTTTCTCCGCTTCCTTGCTGCTGTGAGCTATTTACATTATCTTCATCCTCATCTTCCTCGTACCCCGAACCCGCTTCCCTGTGTGTTTCTCCAGTGAGGGACTCATAGCACACGGTTGGGGTAGTGGTGGCTGCACCCCCTAGAATGGCATGCAGCTCCGCGTAGAAGCGGCATGTTTGCGGCTCAGCCCCGGACCTTCCGTTTGCTTCTCTGCCTTTGTGGTAGGCTTGCCTTAGCTCCTTAATTTTCACGCGGCACCGCTGTGCGTCCCTGTTATGGCCTCTGTCCTTCATGGCCTTGGAGACCTTTTCTAATATTTTGCCATTTCGTTTACTGCTTCGGAGTTCAGCCAGCACTGATTCATCTCCCCATATGGCGAGCAGATCCCGTACCTCCCGTTCTGTCCATGCTGGAGCTCTTTTGCGATCCTGGGACTCCATCACGGTTACCTGTGCTGATGAGCTCTGCGTGGTCACCTGTGCTCTCCACGCTCAGCAAACAGGAAATGAAATTCAAACGTTCGCGGGGCTTTTCCTGTCTACCTGGCCAGTGCATCTGAGCTGAGAGTGCTGTCCAGAGCGGTCACAATGAAGCACTGTGGGATAGCTCCCGGAGGCCAATAACGTCATATTCCGTCCACACTAAGCCAATTCCGACCCACTAAGGCTGATTTTACCGCTTATCCCCTCATCGGAGGTGGAGTAAAGAAACCAGTTTAAAGGGCCCTTTAAGTCGAAAGAAAGGGCTTCGTCGTGTGAACGTGTCCAGGCTTAATTCGATTTAACGCGGCTAAAGTCGACCTAAACTCGTAGTGTAGACCAGGCCTAGGACTATAACAGGGTTTAAAAGAGAACTAGATAAATTCATGGAGCTAAGGAATGGTGTCCCTAGCCTCTGTTTCTCAGAGGATGGAGATGGATGGCAGGAGAGAGATCATTACCGGTTAGTTTCACTCCCTCTGGGACACCTGGCATTGGTCACTGTTGGTAGACATGATACTGGGCTGGATGGACCTTTGGTCTGACCCAGTATCGCCATTCTTATGTTCTTATGGGATTAGGTCGGATAATCACAGCTAGGCTTCGCCCCTCCCTTTTGGCAAGTAGTGTATCATGAATTTCAGTCTCTTGCTGCTAGGCTTCTTGCCAGGCAGCCACATTGAGCATGGGCAATGGAGATTGGTCCAACACAATATAGTTCACTGAGGCAGATGGGATGCTTTCAGGGGGAAGACCCAGAGCTTCTGCGACACACCCATGAAGACTCTCATGGGCTTCTGGCTCTCGACAACTCACACTGCAAATAGCTCTCACTCCATCCATAGGTATCACAGCGATGCCTGTGGATGCCGGGACAATGCATCCACATCTACATTGCTTCTTCCTGATAGGTACTGAATGCTGAACTCGTAACTAGCCAGGATGGCCACCCATCTCTACCCTGTAGCATCCAGCTTAGCACTTGTTAACACATAAGTCAGTGGATTGTTGTCTGTCCACACTTGAAACTGAGCACCATACAAGTAGTCTCAAAATTTCTCAGTGATGGCCCATTTCAAGGTCAAGAACTCCAGCTTGTGGATGGGGCAGTGAGTTTCACTATCAGACACCCCTTGGCTGGCCAAGGCTACAGGTTTACAATTGCCTTCCACTTCCTGGTACACGACTGCTCCCAGGAAACTGGAATCAGTATGCAGGATAAACGGCTTGCTTGGGTCTGCAAAGACTAGGACTGGAGCATGAGTTAGGCAATTAATGATTTCCTGAAAAGGCAGGGGGAAATCCTGAAAAGGATTTCCACTCCTTTCACATCTCTCATCCCATCGTGATCCAAATGGTTCTCAGGGGCCATTGTGTCTCTGCTCAGAAGGCATTGGGGGCCTCCCTTTATTCTTGATCTTAGATTTGTACTTGCTGGACTGGTACCCCCAGGTAAGATCATTCAGGGGTTTTACAATGGTAGCATAGTTTTTCACAAAACTGTGGTAGTAGCCACTAAATCCAAGAAAGGTCTGTAATTACTTGGGTGTGGCCATGTAGTGAGGGCATCTATTTTGTCAGGATCAGTACTCACACCCTCTTGAGACACAATGCTACTCACATACTTCACTGAGGTTCTGGAAAACTGGCATTTGTCAATTAAAAGCTTCAGCCCATAGGTTTCCAACCGATCTAGAACTTTAAGAAGTCTTTCTTCATGCTCCTTCAAGGTCCTTCCAAACACAATCAGGTTATCCAAATAAACTAACACCTGCAGTAAGTCCATGTCTCCCACAACTTTCACCATAAGACGTTGAAACATGGCTGGTGCTCCAGAAATCCCTTGAGGCATGCGTTCAGACTGATAGAAACCTAACGGACAGATAAAAGCTGTCTTCTCCTTATCTTCTGCTCCCAGAGAGCTCTGGTAGTATCCGCTTTGGAGATCCAGTACAGAAAACCTAGCAAATGGTCCAAGGCATCTTGTACTTGAGGCATGGTGTACTGGTCAACTACAGTGCACCTGTTTAGGGTGTGGTAGTCAATACACATCCAAATTTTCCCATTCTTCTTATGGACCACCACAATGGGAGAGGTGTATGGGCTGCAGGACTCTGTAATGATGCTGTTTGCAATCAACGCCTGCAGATGATGTCGCACATCTTCCATCTCAGAAGGGTCGTGAATCTCGTAGCCTGATGAGGTGTTCCACTCCTTTTGCACATCCCACTCATGCAGTGAGAATACCTTGGATCGTTTGCAAAGCTTCTTCCTCAGGTGATCCTTCCACTCCTTTGACAACGATGAGTCTCCGAAGTCAAACATTGAAGGCTCTATTGGTGGAACTTTAGCTTCACACTGGGGTCTCACAATGGTTTCAGGCTCAAAGAGGTCTGCTATCTTCTGCCCTTGTTTCACAACCACATCGTGCCATGTTTCATTAGCAATCAGTATAATCACCTTTTCCTGGGC
This sequence comes from Terrapene triunguis, assembly GCF_002925995.2. NCBI lineage: Eukaryota > Metazoa > Chordata > Testudines > Emydidae > Terrapene > Terrapene triunguis. The sequence continues at coordinate 2,618 of NW_020703069.1, read as the reverse complement.
TTCAGCAGGTAGGGTTATGACTCCACTGAGAACCAGCACTCCTTCAGGGAGCCCTCCTTCAGCTGGCTGCTCTACCATTGCTAATGTTCCTTTACTTCCTTTTAGACAGGTACTTATGACAAAAACCTCCTTCTCCATCATTGCAGGCCTCACCAGGGGGGCTATGCCCGCATACCTCAATGCTCCTATTGGTGAATCAGACATCACCCTTTTAGTGTCCTCAATTTTTCCATAGGCTGCAGCACAAAGTGTGTGGATCAACAACGTGTTTAGGTATTGGTCCCCTGCTCACTGTCTGCAGTAATCAGCAAGTATCTTGAAGAGACTGGAGTTGGTCCCTATCAGCACGGACACATCAGAGGCTCCTTTAGGATCAGGGCATAATAAGGCAGTGGTGTCCACCTCTTGTCTTACCCCAGCAATTACCTCTGGAAATTCCAGGTGCACTATGGGTATTCCTCCATGCTGAGGCCACACAGGCCAAGTCCCATCAATGGCTGTATAGATAGGTGCCTAAGCATCTGTTCATAAAAGGACTGAAATATGATAGTCACCTGAGACCTGGTGTCAAGTACAGCCTTACATTCTGTCCCTTCGATCATCACAATGACCTCTGCTCAAGGTTCTATCAGTCCTGGTGCGATTCTGACTGTGTGGTTCTTTCCAAGGGAGCCTCCAAATCCTGCAGGCCTAGGTTGCTCCCTTCCCAAGCCCCTTTAACAGTTCCTCGACTCCTCCCAGCTGGTCCTCAGCTTTCCGTACACTAAGGAGGGATTTTCTTCATTACAATACTTGGCAGCACTGTGTTCATCCTGGACACGCCCATAACAGAAGAGTTGTCCTTTCCCCCTTTGAACTGGTGGGATGGTGGCTTGAAATGTTGACTTCTCCATCACCACAGCCAGAGGCTCCTTATGTGTCGAAGTCGTAGCCTGGTCAATGGTACTTTGCAGCTCAGCTATCTTTTCTGTCAGGACCTGCACTTGTTGGGCAAGTTCCTCTCTGGTACTCACCATCAGTACACTGACTGTTCACAAGGTTATTGTGCTGGTGGCCTGCCTTTCTTCCTCCTCTCTAACCTCTTTTATCAGCTGGGACTAACTCAGGGGACTTCTCTGTCGTTCTCTTAACCAGAGATGAAGTAGAATCGGGTTCTGATATTGAGTTCCTCTTACAACTTGAGCCAGTCTGGTCTGATCCATCTGCTCAGCAATCACTGCTCCCCTCTTGACATCTCTGTGAAGCAGTCTCTCCAGCCTCTGTATATAGGCTGAAACCATCTCGCCCCTTCATTGATGGGAATTAAGGAACTTACAATAAATGTACTCAGAGCACTCTATGCTCCCAAAGGTGTGAGCGAGGGTCTCTAGGCAGTCCTTCACACTGACTCCAGGGTTAGTGAGCTTTAGGGTACGAATCACATCTAATGCTGCCCCCCTGAGGCTCTCTACTAGACATATTTGCTGTTCTGCATCTGGTATGGCCTACTCCTGCAGCACTTCAGTGGTATGTTCCAACCAGGGTTCAAACTTCTCTCCTCCACGTATTGGTATGGGACCCCCAGCAAATAACCTTAACTGATGATAGGAGCTTGTTGTAGAATGGGACAGCACAACCTTTTCCAATGCTTGCCCCAGTGCCTTTGCCCACTCCTTAAGTGAGGTTACAGCTCCCAGGCTTGGGGCTGCTGACTCAAGGCCCAACAAACCCGGCATATCAGCCAGGGTTTTTCCCTCTTTCCCTGAGAAGGCCGACATCTTCTTTAACAACTCTGCATCTGAGGCAGGGGGTGCTGGGGACTGGCTTCTAAAACCTACCAGCTTCCACATGCTTCCCACCACTGCTATCTCACTTGGAACCTGTAGGGGTTCCACTGCCACTGGCAGCTCACAAAGTGCTGTGAAGATACCATTGTCCCTCATGAAAATATGTCCATGCATCCTGTACTGGCTCAGGCACCCTGCGGCTGCCTGTAGAGCACGCTCAATTGAGCCCTAATCAAATGTCTCTGGTATCCTTGTTACCAGAAGGCAGTTATTATGGTCAATATTCATCCCCTTGCACCAATCCTTTAACATGTGAACAGCCATTATACAAACTGCAGTTTTCCCAACTTAATGAATCATTCAAGATGTGCTTGTGAGAGGTATTGACACAGGGATCCCAGATGAGCCCCCCAAAATATAACCCTTCAGATTCTGGCAGCAACAAGAGCCGGGTTCAGTATCTAGGGGTTCCTTTACAACAATGCAACACAGAACTGGCTCGAGCCCCCACCCAGTGACCTGGGACAATTGCACACCACCCCTGGGTGCCTCTAAGAGGTAATACTTTCCCTCTTGCAAGCACAGAGTCTGAGTGTAGCAAAGAAACTTTTAATAAAAGGAGGGAAGTAACCTGGCATTAAATTGGGAAAACACCACAAACAAGGTTCATAAACATAAACTATGAGCAAAAGACCCACCCCCAAGTAAGTTGGGCAGTGTCCTTTTCCCTCAGGTTCTTAAGTCCAGCAACCGAACGTCCCTTTAACGTGACCATCCCTTCTCTGCACCCCACTCACAGTTGTTATCCTTGGTCAGTGCAGACCTAGAGTTCAGAGGTGCATCTGCAGAGTT
>NW_020703068.1:0-2357 GCF_002925995.2 Terrapene triunguis | reverse complement strand
GTGTATGGTAACACCCATTGTTTCATGTTCTCTGTGTATATATATATATATCTTTCTACTGTATTTTCCACTGCATGCATACGATGAAGTGGGCTGTAGCCCACGAAAGCTTATGCTCAAATAAATTTGTTAGTCTCTAAGGTGCCACAACTACTTCTGTTCCATTACAATATGTTATGATTACTACTGTAAGAGACCAATGGTCCTTCTAGTCCAGTATCCTGTCTACAAGAGTAGACAATGCCATATTCTTCATAGGAAGGCTCTGCAACCCCTTAACACACAGGTTCTCAACCTTTTTCTTTGTGAGCCCCCATGCCTCAAAATGCTATAAAAATTTCATGTCCCGTCTTTGCCACAACAACTGTTTTTCTGCATATAAAAGCCAAGGCCAGCGTTAGGGTGTAACAAGCAGGGCAGTTGCCCAGAGCCCCACACCATAGGGGACCCTGCAAAGCTAAGTTGCTCAGGCTTTGGCTTCAGCCCCAGGTGGCAGGGCTGGGAGCCCTGGGCTTCAGCCCCAGGTGGTGGGGCTTCGGCTTTCTGCCCTCGGCCCCAGCAAGTCTAATGCTGGCCCTGCTTGGTGGGCCCCCCATTGGGCCCCAGGTCCCTGGTTGAGAACCATTGCCTTAACATACTCAGTTGTGAACTACTCTTTCCTAGCCTGAGCCCATGATCACTTTATGTTCTGGAGCATGAGGACTGATATCCGTTGTCATATTTAACTTCACAAATGTAAGTGAAACTTCCCTGGTGACTGCACCATGACATGGTGGAAGGCTTGTGTGTTCCAATGACTTTGTGTGCTATGCCGGCAGGAGGTTTAACTCCTGGTAGGGTCACCCAAGGACAGGTCAAAGAGCATGGATCAGACAAAAAACAGTCCACTTGTCCTCCAGGTTAGAGGTTGAGCAATAAGTCAACAACCTATTGCTGCAAATATATATATTAATTTCAGAGACACAACAAGGTGGCCATCCTGGCAAGTAGCTCAATAGAGAGAGATGGAGGAGCATGTTCATGACACCTGACAAATCAAGAAGGATTCAGATTCAGTGTAAGTGAAAATGCTGCTGTTCATCATTTAAATGTCTAACCCACTCTGGAATGTTACTGTGGTATGTGTTTCAATAGCATCCTGAGGCAATGAGTTCCATGGGTTAATTACATATACATTTGTGTTGAGTTAATCAACTAGCCTTTTTTTTAAGATAGTAAGTTCTCCAATAACTGTAGGTGAGCGAGATTTATCTGAAATAGTAGGTAATTCTTCACTGAACAATTGGGGCTGGTTACTATTCCTGCAGGATTCCCTTAACAGTGAGAAGAAAAGGCTAAGAAAAAAAAATCAAGTTACTTTTTTGGTACTATAATATATAATGGTTGTGGGGTTTTGTTTTTTGTTTTCTTTTAACTAATATTTTGTAGTACAGCGTAGTTATGTTTTGTGGGATGGGGAGGTGGGAATGAATATGAAGTCCCTCATGTAAGTGAGAGTAAGGAAGTTAAATAGGTTCCCCAGCCTGACTATATATCCAAGTTTTTATAGGGTGCCGAATGCCATCTGAGCTACCCAGTAGAACCTGAATCAAATATGTAGCCAGATCTCTCAATGAATAATAGGGATTTGTGTCTAGAGATGGCATATTCAGATGTGATTCAAAAGGGAAATTATGACTCTCCTTATTAATAAAGTATAATGGCTCTGTAGCGAGGCGGTGGGATACCCCACAGCCCCGCTGAGGGCCGAACCTCCCCTACTACCAACGTGGGCAGAGCCACTGGGTCCGGCGCCCGCCCCTCAGAGGTCACGGCGCCGACCCAGAAGTATAAAAGCCCGCCTGCAGAGCTCAGTGGAGGACAAGCCGGCGGAGAGAGCAGACGTCTGTGGCCGAGCTCCCGCTTGGGAGACAGCCGCAGGCCGCGACCGGCCTGCTGACTCACCAGGCCAGCTGAGCCTACCCCTCACCCGGTACCCTGAGGAGGACTGGCCAAGCCTGCCCCGTTCCTGCTACCCCGAGGAGGAGCCGAGCCTGCCCCTTTCCTGCTATCCCGAGGAGGATCCGAGCTTACCCTTCGCTACCTACCCAGAGGAACCAATGCTGGTGGAGAGCCCGGAGAACACTAGTCCGGCCCAGGTACCCTACGAGGGGGAGTGTGGAAGTAGCCCGGGGGCAGCCGACCCCAGTCTGGCTGCAGCACTGCCAGAGCCGATGTCAGTGTGTTGCGGCCAGGATCCCCACTGACAGCAGCGAGTTTCCATCACTGCTAGGGCCCCGAGCTGGGACGCAGTGGAGTGGGAGGGCCTGTGTCCCCCCTGCCACCCACTCCTTGGGTGGCAGACTCCCCCTTTTCCC
>NW_020703067.1:0-1013 GCF_002925995.2 Terrapene triunguis | reverse complement strand
CCTGGCCTAGAGAGGCTGGGACCTGTTGCTCACTGACCCAGCCCCTGATTAAAGGCCTAGCTTCCTAACTGACTATTTGATTATTGCCCCGCCCTGAGCTAGGGCCTGGGCTACTACAACCCATTGACTCAGCCCCTGCTTAAGGGCCTGGGTTCCCAAACTATTGGCTCAGCCCCTGCTTGAGGGTCTGAGCTCCAGACTGTGTGGTTGCTGCCCCGCCCTGATTGAGGGCCCAGGGCTTTTGGTCTGACCTATTGGCTCAGCCCCTGCTTAAGGGCCTGAGCCCCTAACCGTGTGTTTCCTGTCCCACACTATCGGTGGACCAGGACGGACGGCGAACCAGAGCGAGGCGGTGGGATATCCCACAGCCCTGCTGAGGGCTGAACCTCGGCCGAGACTACTACAGGCTCTTATGCATATTTGTAGCCCTGTTGGTCCCAGGATATACAGAGGAAATATAAGAAGAGTCACAGGAAGCCCATGTGGCTGCACAAGGCACTTTTTAGCTATCTAAAAACCAAAAGGGATACATACAGGAAATGGAAGAAGGGGCATGCCACCAAGGACAAATAGGGAATAGCACAAGTGTGTAGGGACAAAATCAGGAAAGCCAAGGCAAAGAATGAGTTACAGCTGGCAAGAAAGGTTAGAGATGACAAGATGGGGTTTTACAAATATGTCAGACAAATAAGAAAGAACAGGGATGGTGTAGGTCTGCTGCTCAATGGAGAAGGTGAGCTGGTAATGGAAAAGAAAAAAACCACCACCACACGACTGGACGACTAGCAAAGTTACCATAGACAATAAAGGGGAAGGGATGCAGATCAGGATAAGGAAAGAACACGTTAGAGATCTTCTGACCAATTTGAATGAATTCAAGTCAGTGGGGCCTGATGCTATTCAAACCCTATTCAGACGCTGGTTAGGCCTCAGCTGGAGTACTGTGTCCAGTTTTGGTCACCAACATATAGAAAGAATAAAGAGAAACTAGAAAGGAACCAGAAGCAAATGAC
>NW_020703066.1:0-3722 GCF_002925995.2 Terrapene triunguis | reverse complement strand
GTGACGTTCGACCTTACGCCAGTGCCCGAGTCCCACTGACCGTCGACAGAGTCACGCGGACCATGGTGGTTGGCCTGGCCCCGCGACTTGCCTACCCCGTGATCTTGCGGCGGGACTGGCCAGAGTTCCCATGCGTCCTGGGTTCCCATGCACAGGAGAGCCCCGATATCTCCCCAGCCTTGGAGGGGTACTGCTGCGAGGACCCCGCAGAGGGGGCTGAAGAAGCAGGACATCGGAGCCAGGAAGGCGTGCTTGAAGACTTCCCACTAACATCGGCAGATGACCATCAGATCGGCACGGACTTCTGCCGAGACCAGAGGGAGGATCCCACCCTGAGTCGGGCGTATGAACAGCTGGCGGCGGTAGACGACGCTCTGATTAATCCCGCCCGGGCCAAGGTATGGCCCCGGTTCGAGCTACGACGCGACCGCCTCTATCGGGTGGACCGAGATTCCCGCACCGGGGAGGTCCAGAGACAACTGATGGTGCCTCGGTGCCACCGACGAGCGGTGTTGAAGCTCGCCCACGACGTCCCCGCGGCCGGACACCTGGGTCAGGAAAAGACCCTCGCCCGGATTCTGTCCGGTTTTTCTGGCCTGGGGTGCACCAGGAGGTGCGAAATTACTGTAGCTCCTGTCCGGAATGCCAGCTCACCGCTCCCGCACGGACGGCCCCGGCCCCACTAATCCCCATGCCCATTATGGAGACCCCATTCAAGCGGGTGGCCATGGATTTGGTGGGACCCCTCCCGAGGAGCCGGGCCGGGTTTCTATACATCCTGGTCATCGTGGACTACACTACCCGCTTCCCTGAAGCCGTCCCGCTCCGGAGCATCACCGCCAGGACCATTGCCGATGAACTCGTCAAGGTCTTTGCCCACGTGGGCTTGCCCCGGGAGATCCTCACCGACCAGGGTACCAACTTTACCTCCTGGTTGCTGCGGCAGGTCTGCAGACTCCTTGGGATTAAGAAGCTACGCACCTCTGTGTACCACCCGCAAACCAACGGCCTGGTCAAGCGGTTCAACCGTACCCTGAAAGACATGCTGCGCATCCAGCGGTACCACATCAACCTCCTGAAACCCTGGCAGGAACGGGAAGGCCTCTTAATTAATCCCTGTCCACCAGAGTCCGAGTTAGGGCCCTGGGTTACACCGACCGAAGACGTCACAACACCTCAGCTCGGAGAGTCCTTAAATGTGGAACAACGAAAACAGACCAGGTGCCTCCTGCAGGCGTTCCATGGGACGTTCACCGCCCAGCCAGGCTACACGACCCTCGTGTATCATACCATTCAGACGGAGCTGGGGGTGGTGATCCGAGAGTCAACTAGACCCTTACCCTATCGTATGCGGCAGGTCTTCGAGGAGGAAGTTCGAGCGATGCTAGAGCTGGGTGTCATTGAACCGTCACAAAGCGAGTGGCGCAGCCCAGTAGTCCTGGTTCCCAAACCAGACAGCACACAGCGCTTTTGCATTGATTTCCGCCGCGTCAATTCTATCTCAAAGTTCGACACCTACCTGATACCTTGGGTGGATGAGCTGCTGGACTGTTTAGGCAAGGCCCGCTTCCTCACGACCCTTGACCTAAGCAAAGAGTACTGGCAGATTCCCCTCAACCCCACGTCACAGGAAAAAACTGCTTTCGCCACCGCCACAGGCCTTTACCAATTCACCCGGATGCCCTTCGGTCTCCATGGTGCCCCCGCAACGTTTCAGCGGCTCATGGATCGCCTCCTTCTTCCTCATCGAGAGTACGCGGCCGCGTACCTGGACGATGTCGTCATTTATAGCGACCGGTGGGAGAACCACCTGGAGCAGGTAGCGGCTGTCCTGAGATCCTTACGAGCCGCAGGGTTAACAGCCAACCCAAAGAAATGCCGTATCGGGTGGCAGGAGACCACCTACCTGGGCTATACGATTGGAGGGGACAAGTGAAACCGCTTGTGGGAAAGGTTCAAGCCCTAGCGGCATGTCCACCACCCACTACGAAGCGCCACATACGCCAATTTCTGGGACTTGCGGGCTATTACCGGAGGTTCATCCCCGATTTTGCCTCCATCGCAGCCCCTTTAACGGAGCTCCTCACCAAAACCAGTCCCAGACGAGTGGAATGGACCCAGGAGTGTGACAGCGCCTTCCGGGCTCTCAAAGACTGTCTCTGCCATGAACCCATCCTGTACAGCCCTGACTTTAACTGAGGGTTCGTCCTCCAGACCGACGCCTCGGAGGTAGGACTAGGGGCGGTCCTGCCTCAGGAGGTGGATGGGGAGGAGCACCCAGTTATATATCTCAGCTGGAAATTATTCCTGCGAGAAAGGCACTACGCCGTAATAGAGAAGGAGGCCCTGGCAGTAAAATGGGCCTGTGACGCCCTGCGGTATTACATCCTATGGGCCCCTTTCATATTGGTCACCGACCACGCCGCGCTTCGGTGGTTGGCCCGAATGAAGAACAATAATATGAGGCTAACGCGGTGGTACCTGGCACTACAGCCCTATGCTTATACCATCCGCCATAGGGCCAGTAAGGACCACGCGAACGCGGACTTCTTGTCCCGCCTGAGAGAGTTGGACGGGTCTGGCCCCGAGGGACGGGAGCCAGACTTGAGGGGGTGTGTGTGTAGCGAGGCAGTGGGATACCCCACAGCCCCGCTGAGGGCCGAACCTCCCCTACTACCAACGTGGGCGGAGCCACCGGGTCCGGCGCCCGCCCCTCAGAGGTCACGGCGCCAACCCAGAAGTATAAAAGCCCGCCTGCAGAGCTCAGTGGAGGACAAGCCGGCGGAGAGAGCAGACATCTGTGGCCGAGCTCCCGCTTGGGAGACAGCCGCATTGACTCAGCCCCTGCTTAAGGGCCTGGGTTCCCGAACTATTGGCTCAGCCCCTGCTTGAGGGTCTGAGCTCCAGACTGCGTGGTTGCTGCCCCGCCCTGATTGAGGGCCCAGGGCTTTTGGTCTGACCTATTGGCTCAGCCCCTGCATAAGGGCCTGAGCCCCTAACAGTGTGTTTGCTGTCCCACACTACCGGTGGACCAGGACAGACGGCGAACCAGAGCGAGGCGGTGGGATACCCCACAGCCCCGCTGAGGGCTGAACCTCGGCCGAGACTACTACAGGCTCTTATGCATATTTGTAGCCCTGTTGGTCCCAGGATATACAGAGGAAATATAAGAAGAGTCACAGGAAGCCCATGTGGCTGCACAAGGCACTTTTTAGCTATCTAAAACCCAAAAGGGATACATACAGGAAATGGAAGAAGGGGCATGCCACCAAGGACAAACAGGGAATAGCGCAAGTGTGTAGGGACAAAATCAGGAAAGCCAAGGCAAAGAATGAGTTACAGCTGGCAAGAAAGGTTAGAGATGACAAGATGGGGTTTTACAAATATGTCAGACAAAAAAGAAAGAACAGGAATGGTGTGGGTCTGCTGCTCAATGGAGAAGGTGAGCTGGTAATGGAAAAGAAAAAAACCACCACCACACGACTGGATGACTAGCAAAGTTACCATAGATGATAAAGGGGAAGGGATGCAGATCAGGATAAGTAAAGAACGCGTTAGAGATTTTCTGACCAATTTGAATGAATTCAAGTCAGTGGGGCCTGATGCTATTCAAACCCTATTCAGACGCTGGTTAGGCCTCAGCTGGAGTACTGTGTCCAGTTTTGGTCACCAACGTATAGAAAGAATAAAGAGAAACTAGAAAGGAACCAGAAGCAAATGAC
>NW_020703065.1:0-3644 GCF_002925995.2 Terrapene triunguis | reverse complement strand
GTGACGTTCGACCTTACGCCAGTGCCCGAGTCCCACTGACCGTCGACGGAGTCACGCAGACCATGGTTTTTGGCCTGGCCCCGTGACTTGCCTACCCTGTGATCTTGCGGCGGGACTGGCCAAAGTTCCCGTGCGTCCTGGGTTCCCATGCGCAGGAGAGCCCCGATATCACCCCAGCCTTGGAGGGGGACTGCCGCGAGGACCCCGCAGAGGGGGCTGAAGAAGCGGGACATCGGAGCCAGGAAGGCGTGCCTGAAGACCTCTCACTAACATCGGCAGATGACCCTCAGATCGGCACGGACTTCTGCCGAGACCAGAGGGAGGAACCCACCCTGAGTCGGGCGTATGAACAGCTGGCGGCGGTAGACGACGCTCTGATTGATCCCCCCCGGGCCAAGGTATGGCCCCAGTTCGAGCTACGACGCGACTGCCTCTATCGGGTGGACCGAGATTCCCGCACCGGGGAGGCCCAGAGACAACTGATGGTGCCTCGGTGCCACCAACGAGCGGTGATGAAGCTCGCCCACGACGTCCCCGCGGCCGGACACCTGGGTCAGGAAAAGACCCTCGCCTGGATTCTGTCCCGGTTTTTCTGGCCTGGGGTGCACCAGGAGGTGTGAAATTACTGTAGCTCCTGTCCGGAATGCCAGCGCGCCGTTCCCACACGGACGGCCCCGGCCCCACTAATCCCCATGCCCATTATGGAGACCCCATTCGAGAGGGTGGCCATGGATTTGGTGGGACCCCTCCCGAGGAGCCAGGCCAGGTTTCTATACATCCTGGTCATCGTGGACTACGCTACCCGCTTCCCTGAAGCCGTCCCGCTCTGGAGCATCACCGCCAGGACCATTGCCAACGAACTCGTCAAGGTCTTTGCCCGCGTGGGCTTGCCCCGGGAGATCCTCACCGACCAGGGTACCAATTTTACCTCCCGGTTGCTGCGGCAGGTCTGCAGACTCCTTGGGATTAAGCAGCTATGCACCTCTGTGTACCACCCACAAACCGACGGCCTGGTCGAGCGGTTCAACCGCACCCTGAAAGACATGCTGCACAAGTTCTCCCCCGAGGACCTGCGCCGATGGGACCAGTTGATACCACCATTGCTCCTGGCTGTCCGTGAAGTACCCCAGGCCTCCACAAAATTCTCTCCCTTCGAGCTGTTGTATGGCCGATGTCCGAGGGGACTGTTGGATCTCATGAGAGAGACCTGGGAGCAAGCCCCATCACCCACTCAGGGCCTTCTCCAGTATGTCCTCCAGCTGCAGGGACGTCTAACACAAGCCGGAACTCTAGCTCGAGAGAATTTGAAGGCCGCCCAGGAAGCTCAGGCCCAAACATATAACCGAGAGGCCCGAGACCGCGAGTTCCAACCCGGCAACCAGGTTGTACTTCTCTTACCCTCCAGTGAATCAAAACTACTGGCCCGGTGGCAGGGGCCATATGAGGTGATCCGGAAGATCGGGCCGGTCACCTATGAGATCAACCAGCCAGACCGCCGGAAAAAAGTCCGGCGGTACCACATCAACCTCCTGAAACCCTGGCGGGAACGGGAAGGCCTCTTAATTAATCCCTGTCCACCAGAGCCCGAGTTAGGGCCCCGGGTTACACCGACCGAAGACGTCACAACACCTCAGCTTGGAGAGTCCTTAAATGTGGAACAACAAAAACAGACCGGGTGCCTCCTGCAGGCGTTCCGTGGGACGTTCACCGCCCAGCCGGGATACATGACCCTCGTGTATCATACCATTCAGACGGAGCAGGGGGTGGTGATCTGAGAGTCAACTAGACCCTTACCCTATCGTATGCGGCAGGTCGTCGAGGAGGAAGTTCGAGCGATGCTAGAGCTGGGTGTCATTGAACCGTCACAAAGCGAGTGGCACAGCCCAGTAGTCCTGGTTCCCGAACCAGACGGCACACGGCGCTTTTGCATCGATTTCCGCCGCGTCAATTCTATCTCGAAGTTCAACGCCTACCCGATGCTTTGGGTGGATGAGCTGCTGGACTGTTTAGGCAAGGCCCGCTTCCTCACGACCCTTGACCTAAGCAAAGGGTACTGGCAGATTCCCCTCGACCCCACGTCACAGGAAAAAACTGCTTTTGCCACCGCCAGGGGCCTTTACCAATTCACCCGGATGCCCTTCGGTCTCCATGGTGCCCCCGCAACGTTTCAGCGGCTCATGGACCGCCTCCTTCTTCCCCATTGAGAGTACGTGGCCGCGTACCTGGACGATGTTGTCATTTATAGCGACCGGTGGGAGAACCACCTGGAGCGGGTAGCGGCTGTCCTGAGATCCTTACGAGCCGCAGGGTTAACCGCCAACCCAAAGAAATGCCGTATCGGGTGGCAGGAGACCACCTACCTGGGCTACACGATTGGAGGGGGACAAGTGAAACCGCTTATGGGAAAGGTTCAAGCCCTAGCGGCATGTCCACCACCCACTACGAAGCACCACGTACGCCAATTTCTGGGACTTGCGGGCTATTACCAGAGGTTCATCCCCGATTTTGCCTCCATCGCAGCCCCTTTAACGGAGCTCCTCACCAAAACCAGTCCCAGACGAGTGGAATGGACCCAGGAGTGTGACAGCGCCTTCCGGGCTCTCAAAGACTGTCTCTGCCACGAACCCGTCCTGTACAGCCCTGACTTTAACCAAGGGTTCGTCCTCCAGACCGACGCCTCGGAGGTAGGACTAGGGGCGGTCCTGTCTCACGAGGTGGATGGGGAGGAGCACCCAGTTATATATCTCAGCTGGAAATTATTCCCGCGAGAAAGGCACTACGCCGTAATAGAGAAGGAGGCCCTGGCAGTAAAATGGGCCTGTGACGCCCTGCGGTATTACATCCTAGGGGCCCCTTTCATATTGGTCACCGACCACGCCGCGCTTCGGTGGTTGGCCCGAATGAAAAACAATAATATGAGGCTAACGTGGTGGTACCTGGCACTACAGCCCTATGCTTATACCATCCGCCATAGGGCCGGTAAGGACCACGCGAATGCGGACTTCTTGTCCCGCCTGGGAGAGTTGGACGGGTCTGGCCCCGAGGGACGGGAGCCAGCCTTGAGGGGGTGTGTGTGTAGCGAGGCGGTGGGATACCCCACAGCCCCGCTGAGGGCCGAACCTCCCCTACTACCAACGTGGGCGGAGCCACCGGGTTCGGCGCCCGCCCCTCAGAGGTCACGGCGCCAACCCGGAAGTATAAAAGCCCGCCTGCAGAGCTCAGTGGAGGACAAGCTGGCGGAGAGAGCAGACGTCTGTGGCCGAGCTCCCGTTTGGGAGACAGCCGCAGGCCGCGACCGGCCTGCTGACTCACCAGGCCTGCTGAGCCTACCCCTCGCCCGGTACCCTGAGGAGGACTGGCCAAGCCTGCCCCGTTCCTGCTACCCCGAGGAGGAGCCGAGCGTGTCCCTTTCCTGCTATCATGAGGAGGAGCCGAGCTTACCCTTCGCTACCTACCCAGAGGAACCGATGCTGGTGGAGAGCCCCGAGGACACTAGTCCAGCCCAGGTACCCTACTAGGGGAAGTGTGGAAGTAGCCCGGGGGCAGCCGACCCCAGTCTGGCTGTAGCACTGCCAGAGCCGATGTCAGTGTGTTGCGGCCAGGATCCCCACTGACAGCAGCGAGTTTCCGCCGCTGCTAGGGCC
>NW_020703064.1:0-2324 GCF_002925995.2 Terrapene triunguis | reverse complement strand
GTGTATGGTAACACCCATTGTTTCATGTTCTCTGTGTATATATATATCTTCCTACTGTATTTTCCACTGCATGCATCCGATGAAGTGGGCTGTAGCCCACGAAAGCTTATGCTCAAATAAATTTGTTAGTCTCTAAGGTGCCACAACTACTTCTGTTCCATTACAATATGTTATGATTACTACTGTAAGAGACCAATGGTCCTTCTAGTCCAGTATCCTGTCTACAAGAGTAGACAATGCCATATTCTTCATAGGAAGGCTCTGCAACCCCTTAACACACAGGTTCTCAACCTTTTTCTTTCTGAGCCCCCCTGCCTCAAAATGCTATAAAAATTTCATGGCCCATCTTTGCCACAACAACTGTTTTTCTGCATATAAAAGCCAAGGCCAGCGTTAGGATGTAACAAGCAGGGCAGTTGCCTGGGGCCCCACACCATAGGGGACCCTGCAAAGCTAAGTTGCTCAGGCTTTGGCTTCAGCCCCGGGTGGCAGGGCTGGGAGCCCTGGGCTTCAGCCCCAGGTGGTGGGGCTTCGGCTTTCTGCCCTCGGCCCCAGCAAGTCTAATGCTGGCCCTGCTTGGTGGGCCCCCCATTGGGCCCCAGGTCCCTGGTTGAGAACCATTGCCTTAACATACTCAGTTGTGAACTACTAATCTATGAAAGTACCTTTCCTAGCCTGAGCCCATGATCACTTTATGTTCTGGAGCATGAGGACTGATATCCGTTGTCATATTTAACTTCACAAATGTAAGTGAAACTTCCCTGGTGACTGCACCTTGACATGGTGGAAGGCTTGTGTGTTCCAATGACTTTGTGTGCTATGCCGGCAGGAGGTTTAACTCCTGGTAGGGTCACCCAAGGACAGGTCAAAGAGCATGGATCAGACAAAAAACAGTCCACTGGTCCTCCAGGTTAGAGGTTGAGCAATAAGTCAACAACCTATTGCTGCAAATATATATATTAATTTCAGAGACACAACAAGGTGGCCATCCTGGCAAGTAGCTCAATAGAGAGAGATGGAGGAGCATGTTCATGACACCTGACAAATCAAGAAGGATTCAGCTTCAGTGTAAGTGAAAATGCTGCTGTTCATCATTTAAATGTCTAACCCACTCTGGAATGTTACTGTGGTATGTATTTCAATAGCATCCTGAGGCAATGAGTTCCATGGGTTAATTACATATACATTTGTGTTGAGTTAATCAACTAGCCTTTTTTTTTAAGATAGTAAGTTCTCCAATAACTGTAGGTGAGTGAGATTTGTCTGAAATACTAGGTAATTCTTCACTGAACAATTGAAGCTGGCTACTATTCCTGCAGGATTCCCTTAACAGTGAGAAGAAAAGGCTAAGAAAAAAAAATCAAGTTACTTTTTTGGTACTGTCATATACAATGGTTGTGGGGTTTTATTTTTTGTTTTCTTTTAACTAATATATTGTAGTACAGCGTAGTTATGTTTTGTGGGATGGGGAGGTGGGAATGAATATAAAGTCCCTTATGTAAGTGAGAGTAAGGAAGTTAAATAGGTTCCCCAGCCTGACTATATATCCAAGTTTTTATAGGGTGCCGAATGCCATCTGAGCTGCCCAGTAGAACCTGAATCAAATATGTACCCAGATCTCACAATGAATAATAGGGATTTGTGTCTAGAGATGGCATATTCAGATGTGATTCAAAAGGGAAATTATGACTCTCCTTATTAATAAAGTATAATGGCTCTGTAGTGAGGCGGTGGGATACCCCACAGCCCCGCTGAGGGCCGAACCTCCCCTACTACCAACGTGGGCGGAGCCACCGGGTCCAGCGCCCGCCCCTCAGAGGTCACGGCGCCGACCCGGAAGTATAAAAGCCCGCCTGCAGAGCTCAGTGGAGGACAAGCCGGCGGAGAGAGCAGACGTCTGTGGCCGAGCTCCCGCTTGGGAGACAGCCGCAGGCCGCGACCGGCCTGCTGACTCACTAGGCCTGCCGAGCCTACCCCTCGCCCGGTACCCTGAGGAGGACTGGCAAAGCCTGCCCCGTTCCTGCTACCCCGAGGAGGAGCCGAGCCTGCCCCTTTCCAGCTATCCCGAGGAGGAGCCGAGCCTGCCCCTTTCCTGCTATCCCGAGGAAGAGCCGAGCTTACCCTTCGCTACCTACCCAGAGGAACCGATGCTGGTGGAGAGCCCCGAGGACACTAGTCCGGCCCAGGTACCCTACGAGGGGGAGTGTGGAAGTAGCCCGGGGGCAGCTGACCACAGTCTGGCTGCAGCACTGCCAGAGCCGATGTCAGTGTGTTGCAGCCAGGATCCCCACTGACAGCAGCGAGTTTCCGCCGCTGCTAGGGCC
>NW_020703063.1:0-1729 GCF_002925995.2 Terrapene triunguis | reverse complement strand
CCCGCCCTGACCTAGGGCCTGGGCTACTACAACCCATTGACTCAGCCCCTGCTTAAGGGCCTGGGTTCCTGAACTATTGGCTCAGCCCCTGCTTGAGGGTCTGAGCTCCAGACTGCGTGGTTGCTGCCCCGCCCTGATTGAGAGCCCGGGGCTTTTGGTCTGACCTATTGGCTCAGCCCCTGCTTAAGGGCCTGAGCCCCTAACCGTGTGTTTGCTGTCCCACACTACTGGTGGACCAGGATGGATGGCGAACCAGAGCGAGGCGGTGGGACACCCCACAGCCCCGCTGAGGGCCGAACCTCGGCCGAGACTCCTACACGTGGTACCAGAAGTGGGGACATCTTGCCCAGGATGTGGGCACGCGCCCTTGACCCCTGTGAGAAAGGGTCTGGGGGGGAGCGGTCCCCCACAAGAGACATGGATTTGACCAAGCTCTTCACGCTCCTGACGGAGAGCCAGGAGCGACAGCAGGCGGCCCAGCTTCAGCAGCAACAGCAGCAGCGGGCCGCCCAGCTCCAACAGCACCAGCAGCTCGTCCAGCAGCTGGGAGCCCAGCAGCAGCAGCTGATACAGGACCTGACGGTGCAAAACCGGGAGTTCCAGCAACAATGCTTACAGCAGCTGGCAACAGCCTTGCCCCGGCCCCCGGGGCCCCAGCTGGGAGACCCGGACGGGGCTCCCTGACTCAACCTGCCTGTGAGACTGACCAAGATGGGACCCCACAGGATGACCCCGAAGCCTTTCTGGTGACCTTTGAAAGGGTCGCACACATTGCCGGGTGGGCGCCAAACCACTGGGCCACCCTCCTGGCACCATACCTGACAGGGACGGCGCAAACCGTGTACCAGGGGTTATCCACGGAGGATGCAAGAGACTATACCCGGGTAAAGGCGGCGATTTTAGACGCCTTAGACATCAGCCCAGAAACCTTCCGGCAGCAGTTCCGGGCTCTGTCCTACACCCCGGGCGCCCAACCCCGGTTGGTGGCCCAGGAGCTGAGAGACCTGTGTCGACGGTGGCTACAACCCGACAGGCGGAACCCCGTGGAGCTCACTGAGCAAATCCTATTGGAACAGTTCATCCACATCCTCCCGTCACGGGGGAGGGCTTGGGTTCTCCGCCACCGGCCTCCAACGGTAGCAGCTGCCGTCGCCCTCATGGAGGACTTCCTTGCGGCGGAAGCCCCAGTTGGACCGATTATGCGGGGCCACCCTCCAGGGCCCGATCGCCCCAACCCTGAGAGACGGACGAGCACCTGAGTTGAACCACGGAATCCCCCGCGGAGTCAGGAGCCCTGGTATAGACGTCCCGAGGGTCCCCCTCGGCCTGCCCCCACGGGGCCCGAGACCGGGACTGGCCGCGGCCCGCGGAGTTCCCCTAGGAACCAGGGGGAGGCTCAGCCCAATCCGGGCGACCCGAACTCGGGCCCTGTTTCTCCTGTGGGAAGCGTGGGCATCTCCAACGGGACTGCACTGAGATGGACTGTAGCTTTGGGCACGTTTGTGCCGGAGAGAACCGTGCCCAACCGCCGCAGGCTGCGAAGGTCACCATGCCCGTAGTTGTCGGAGACTGCCAGACGCAGGCCCTGGTTGACTCTGGCTGTGGACAGACCCTAGTCCGCCAAAGCCTGGGCTTCCCTGAAGACCCTCAGCTGGGGAACATTCTATTGCAGTGCATCCATGGTGACGTTCGACCTTACGCCAGTGCCCGAGTCCCACTGACCGTCGAC
>NW_020703062.1:0-2048 GCF_002925995.2 Terrapene triunguis | reverse complement strand
GTAGCATTAATCCCTCAGTCGTGTTAGTTTTTACTAATACTGTGTAGATAGATTTTAAAAGGTCAAATATTAAACTAGTTTAAATTGCTTAGTTCTTTTTCTTTAAGAATTCATCAGAGTAAAAAGTAAGAGTAGGGAAGTAGTGTGTGTATAATGGCACTAACCATGATTAGTTATTGTGCAGATTTAATCAAATCAGAGTATCTTTAAGAACAGAAATCTACATTTTATGAAGTGTTGATTAATGTCACGTTGGTAAACGTGTTGACTAACAGTATCCCTGAAATCTATAATTTCAGTGTTGCTATTGTCTTTAGGCATAACTAAAGGAGGTTTTGGAACAAATTGATACATTAAACTGTAATAAGTCACCAGGACCAAATGGTATTCACCCAAGAGTTCTGAAGGAACTCAGATGTGAAATTATAAACTACTAATTGTGGTATGTATTGTTTACATCAGCCTCAGATGACTGGAGGATAGGTAATGTAATGTAATGCCAATTTTTAAAAAAGGCTCCAGAGGCGATCCTGGCAATTAAAGGCCTGTAAGCCTGACTTCAGTACCAGGCATATTGGTTGTAGTAAAGAACAGAATTATCAGATATATAGATGACTCTTCCTCAACATATTGTGTTCATCACGGCTTTTGTAAAGGGAAATCATACCTCACCACTCTGTTAGAATTCTTGAAGGGAGTCAAAAAGCATATGGACAAGAGTGATCAAGTTGATATAATGTCCTTGGATTTTTCAGAAAGCCTTTGACAATGTTCCATACCAAAGGCTCTCAAGCAAAGTAATTTGTCATGAGATGAGGGATGGTCCTCTCAGGATCAATAACTGGTTAAAAGATAGGAAACAAAGGGTAGGTATAAATGGTCAGTTTTCACAGTGGACATAGGTAAATAGTGGGGACCCTCAAGGATCTGTACTGGGGCCAATGCTGATCAACATATTCATAAATTGTCTGGAAAAGGGAGTAAACAGTGAGGTGGCAAAATTTGCAAATGATACAAATTTACTCAAGATAGTTACATCCAAAGCTGACTGCAGAGAGTTACAAAGCGATCTCATTAAACTGGGTGACTGGGCAAGGAAGTGCAGATGAAATTTAGTGTTGAGTACAAAGTAATGCATGGTGGAAAACATAATCCCAATTATACGTAGAAAATTGTGGGATCTATCTTACCTGTTACCATTCAAGGAAGAGATCTTGGAGTCCTCATGGTTAGGTCTCTGAAAGCATCTGTACAGCAGCAATTGAAAAAAACTAACAATGTTAGGAACCATTAGGAAAGAGATAAGACACAATATCATAATGCCACTGTATAAATCCATGGTACCCTGACACCTTGAATACTGCATGCGGTTCTGGTTGCCCCATCTCAAAAAATGTATTGGAACTGGAAAAAATATACAGAAGGACAACAGAAATTACTAGGGCTATGGAACAGCTTCCATATTAGGAGAAATTAAAAAGATTGGTACAGTTCAGTTTGGAAAAGAGCCAACTGAGGAGGGATGCAATAGAGGTCTATAAAATCATGAATGGTGTGGAGAAAATGAATAAGGACATATTACTGTATTTACCTCTTCACATAACACAAGAACCAAAGGTCACCCAGTGAAATTAATAGTCAGCAGGTTTAAAACAAGCATAAGGAAGTACTTCTTCACACAGCCCACAGTCAACCTGTAGAACTCCTTTCCAGTGGATGTTGTGAAGGCCAAAAGTATAATTGGGTACAAAAAAGAATTAGATAAATTCATGGAGGATAGGTCCATCAGTGGCTGTTAGATAAGATGATGAGCGATGCAACCCCATGCTCTGGGTGTCCCTAACCCTCTGACTTCCAGAATCTGGAACTGGACAACAGAGGGTGGATTATTGTTCTGTTCTGATAATTGTTCTGTTCTTTCTCTCCAAAGCATCTGGCATTCGCCACCGTTGCAAGACAGGATATTGGCCTATATGGGCCATTGGTCTGACCCGTATGGCCATTCTTATGTTCTTATCTAACAAGTATAATACAATATATGGAAACAA
>NW_020703061.1:0-3837 GCF_002925995.2 Terrapene triunguis | reverse complement strand
ACCAGTATAAAGGGGGCCCCGAGGAGGTAGTAGCGGAGAGCATCAACCGCCCACTTAACAGCTAGGGCCTCCTTCTCCAGGACGGAGTAGTTCCCCTCCCGGGGGAACAGTTTCCGACTGATGTAAACAATAGGGTGCTCCTCCCCGTCCACCTCCTGTGAGAGGACCGCCCCAAACCCCACGCCGGAGGCATGGGTCTGGACAATGAAGTCACGATCGAAGTCCGGGCTGAAGAGTACGGGCTCGCTACACAGGCGGTCTTTGACAGTTTGAAAGGCCCTCTCGCAGTCGTCAGACCAGCACACTCTGCGGGGGCTATCTTTGGTCAAGAGTTCTGTCAGAGGGGCCGTAATGGTTGCAAAGTGGGTTACGAACCGCCGGTAATAGCTGGCTAGGCCCAAGAATTGACGCACCTGCCTCTTCGTGGTTGGCACCTGACATTCCTGGAGTGCTTGAACCTTCCCGATGAGGGGGCGTACCTGTCCCCGCCCCAGGGTGTACCCCAGATACGTGGTTTCTTCCCGCCTGATTCAGCATTTCTTGGGATTGGCTGTGAGGCCGGCGGCACGGAGGTCCCGGAGGACAGCCGCCACTTGGTTGAGATGTTCCTCCCAGTTATTGCCATAG
This sequence comes from Terrapene triunguis, assembly GCF_002925995.2. Lineage (NCBI taxonomy): Eukaryota > Metazoa > Chordata > Testudines > Emydidae > Terrapene > Terrapene triunguis. The sequence continues at coordinate 3,210 of NW_020703061.1, read as the reverse complement.
ATAACCACATCATCCAGGTAGGCGGCTGCGTACTTGGTGTGAGGTTGCAAAATCCGATCCATCAAGCGCTGGAAGGTTGCTGGGGCCCCATGGAGGCCGAAAGGCATCTGAGTAAACTGGTACAGGCCTGAAGGGGTGGCAAACGCGGTCTTCTCCTTGGATCAGGGTTCCAAGGGGATCTGCCAGTACCCCTTGGTGAGATCTAACGTGGTGATATAGCAGGCTTCTCCAAGCCGGTCAAGGAGCTCATCGACGTGGGGCATTGGATATGCATCAAACTTTGAAATGGCGTTGACTCTCCGAAAGTCAATACAAAAGCGCCGGCTCCCATCTGGCTTCGGAACGAGGACGATGGGGCTCCACCATTCGCTCTGGGAATGCTCAGTAACACCCAGTCCCAACATGGCCTGGACTTCCTCCTCCACGGCCTCTCGCATTTGCCTAGGCAATGGCCGGGTCGTCTCTCGGACCACCACCCCGGGGTCGGTCTGGATTGCATGGTAGGCGAGCGTAGTCCATGCGGGCTTCGTGGTGAAGGTCCTGGGGAATGCCTTCACTAGGCAGAGAGCCTGTTCCCGCTGCTTGGCCGTGAGCGTCTCGGCTAACTGTGGTTCCCCATTATCAGACTCTTCGGAGGGTTGTGGCCCAAGGTCTGGATCAGACGGGTATGGGGCAATTAGTAGTCCTTCCCGTTCCCGCCAGGATTTTAAAAGATTTACATGATAAATCTGCTTTCCCTTCCAGTGATCAGGTTGCCGGATTTCGTAATTGACAGGCCCCACTTGGCGAAGGACTTCATACGGGCCCTGCCAGCGGGCAAAAAGTTTTGATTCCTCCGAGGGGAGCAGGAGGAGAACTCGGTCCCCGGGGGCAAATAATCAGACCTGGGTGCCCCGATTATATTGCTGCTCCTGGCCCCTTTGGGCCGTGTTTAAGTTCTCCCTCGCGAGCTCACCCGCCCGGGCCAGCCACTCCTGCAGCTGTAAGACGTATTGTAAGAGCCCCTGCGTTGAGGATGGTGTACGTTCCCAAGTTTCTCTCAGGAGGTCCACCACTCCGCGGGGCCGTCACCCATAGAGGAGCTCAAATGGAAAGAACTTCGTGGAAGCCTGTGGAACTTCCCGAACCGCCAGTAGTAAAGGGGGAAGTAGTTGATCCCACTGACAGAGGTCCTGGGTGGGGAAGCATCGCAACATTCCCTTCAGGGTTCGATTAAAACGTTCGACTAACCCATCCGTCTGGGGATGGTAAACTGAGGCCTGCAGTTTCTTAATCCCTAGCAGGGCACATACCTGACGGAACAACTTAGAGGTGAAGTTGGTCCCTTGGTCAGTAAGTATCTCCCGAGGGAGGCCTACCCTGGCGAAGATCTTCACGAGCTCTGCCGCAATAGTGCGGGCAGTGATACTCCTTAAGGGGACAGCCTCAGGGAAGCGGGTGGCGTAGTCCATCAAGACAAGGATATATTGGTAGCCCGCCTGACTTTTCGGGAAGGGTCCGACCAGGTCCATCGCTACTCGTTCAAACGGAACGCCCACTGTTGGTAACGGAACCAGGGGGGCCTTCCGGACCCCGGCCGGGGCGGCGTGTTGGCAGTCCGGGCATGACCCACAGTAATCCTTCACCTCGCGGTGGATGCTGGGCCAGAAGAACTTGGCCAGGACCCTAGCCGCGGTTTTCTCCGGTCCTAAATGGCCTGCGGCCGGGATGTCATGGGCTAGCTTTAGGACCGGCCGTCGATGAATGTGGGGAACCACAAGTTGGGTCCGGACCTCTTGGGTTTGAGGGTCCCGCTCCACGCGGTAGAGACGATCCTGATCAAGTTCAAATCTAGGCCATTGGGTAGCCTGCTGGGCCTCCACGACCTTCCCCTCTACCCGTGCCAGCTGTTCATAGGCAAACCGGAGCATAGGGTCCTCCCTCGGCTAAAGTCCATAATGTCCACCGGGGGGCCTCCTGTCTCCCGGCTGTCCTGCCCGGGTGAAAGGGATGGTTCAACGCCGGGGTTGGGACACAGCCCGGGGCCTGGGTCCGTCGCAGAGGAGGCTCCCTCGAACGCCTCTTCCGGAGATAGGGACCGGAGCACCTCGACGAAGTCTGGCCAGTCCCGGCCCAGGATGATTGGGTAGGCAAGGGATGGGGCCACAGCCACGTTCATTAATTGAGTTGCCCCGTTTACCGTGAGAGGGACCTGAACCGTGGGATTCGGTTTCATATCTCTATGTATGCACTGTATCCGTACCTCCCCGATGATCTGCTCGGTATCCGGGAGGAGGGACTGGCGGATGAGAGTCTGCCCACAGCCCGAATCAATTAGACCCACAACGGGTGTCCCGGCGATGCCCATGGGGGCCGTCAATTTGGCCGCGGACGGCAGGCGGGCCCAGCGCTCCCCGGTGTACACCCGGCCAAAATCGCATTCCATCGCCGTACAGTCTCGTTGCAGGTGACCGTACTCGCCACACCGAAAGCAAGGTCCTACCTCGGTGCGCCCTGGCCGTGCAGGTCACCCGGGTGGCCGCGGGGTTGGCCGGGGCCCAATGGACGGGTCAAGTGTCCGGACGGCGCGGGTTGTGGAGCCTCGGGCCGTCGGGAAAAAGTAGTGCCGCCGCCGTTTGGTCGTCGGACTCGAGTTGGCACGTCGACTTTGGGGGTGGCCCCCCTTTCCGGCTTCTGAGCGCCAGGTCCAGAACTTGGGGGCCGGGCTGTCGGTCCTATTGGGGCCTCGGCCTCTAGAAAGTTCTCCATAAGTGTGACAGCTGCACTTAGAGTTTGAGGTCGGTGCCGCAACACCCACGCCCTCCCTGGGGTCGGGAGGATATGCACGAATTGCTCGAGGATGATCTGTTCTGTCACCTCAGCCACAGTTCGATGCTCAGGTTGTAGCCATCGGCACGCTGCATCTTTTAATTCCTGGGCCACGGCCCGGGGCCGGGCACCCCGGGGGTAAAGCTTTCCCCCAAACCGTCGCCGAAAGGTCTCCGGGGTGATGTCGAAGGCATCCAGGATAGCCGCTTTTACGCTGGCGTAAACACGGGCCTCATCGTCTGGTAGCCCCCGGTAAGCCTTCTGGGCCGGTCCCGTTAGATAGGGGGCAAGCAGGGTTGCCCATTGGTCCGGAGACCAACCAGCTACTGCAGCAACCCGCTCGAAGGTCACCAGATAAGCCTCTGGGTCATCCTCAGGCCCCATCTTGGCCAGACGGATTGG
>NW_020703060.1:0-1433 GCF_002925995.2 Terrapene triunguis | reverse complement strand
GGGATCATTTCTCTAGTTGGTGACTGGAGAAGGGTGGTTGTAAAAGTCTGGCCTTGCTAACCACGATGAGGATCTGTAGTGTTTCTTTCTGAGCATGACAATGGCAGAGTGTGCTGTTCTGTGAGGGCTGCTTTCTGCTGTGGAAGAGTGCTCTGTTCTTCCTGAGAAGAGAGGGGAAAGAAACACAGTCTGAGTGGCTAGCTTTCAACTTGTCTTGTTGGGTGTAAAAAAAATTTGTGGGTGGGGCTACTAGGAGCTGTATTCCTTGTGGGTTTGGTGTGCTGAGCTGTCAGCAGTGAAATACTCCATCTGCTTTCAGGTGTTGTGTGACTGGGCAGTATCTATCAGCAGGCTTTAGAGAAGGGCTTTCTTTGTGCAAGTTACTGTGTCTCTATTACATCCTTGCTCCTCATCTGTGCAATCAGCAGGTTTACCATAAAAAGATTCTCTTTGATCTCTTGCTTGTTCTACTTAATCTGAATAGCTATTTCTCTTTCCTTCACTGAGTCTGACAATACTTCTCCCCGTGGCACCTGCGAATTGTCCTCCACGCTGGAACAAATGGATGACGCTTCCCTGCTAACACCAGCGGAGCCACTGGTGCTTGGGAAGATTTTGTCTGTTCCCACGTGGCAAAGCTGAGATCGGCAGGATAGTAGCCAGTATTCCCACCATTCTTGCTCTCTGAGAAGCCTAGAACATGTCCCCAACTCTAGGTTACACACTCCTGAGCGACTTTCATCCAGGTGTATAGCCATTAGAAATTGTAACGGGGATTATCTGGACTCTGGTCCGGTTCAAAGAAAAGCCTATGGCTTTATAACCTTTGTTTGGGTTCCCTCCCCACTCTGAACTCTAGGGTACAGATGTGGGGACCCGCATGAAAGACCCCCTAAGCTTAATTCTACCAGCTTAGGTTAAAAACTTCCCCAAGGCACAAATTCTTCCTTGTGCTTGGACAGTATGCTGCCACCACCAAGTGAGTTAGACAAAGATTCAGGAAAAGGACCACTTGGAGTTCCTGTTTCCCCCAAATATCCCCCCAAGTCCCTTCACCCCTTTCCTGGGGAGGCTTGAGAGTAACCAACGTGAGCACAGGCCAGACCCTTGGGTTTTTGTGACACTAAAAATCAGGATGGAAGGTAAGTTTACAGGGTAATAAGAGTTAAAAGACAGAGGATTTCCCTCTAGGCAAAACTTTAAAGTTACAAAACAACAGGAATAAACCTCCCTCTTAGCATAGGGAAAGTTCACAAGCTAATACAAAAGATACTCTAACACATTTCCTTGCTATTACTTACTATTTCTGTAATATTAGATGTATCATTTTAGTAGGAGCTGGATTACTTGCTTGGTCTCTCCCTTTGTCTCCCAAGAGAACACCCACAGAGCAGCAAACAAAGCCTTCCCCCCCCCCCCCCCCCCCCCCCCCC
>NW_020703059.1:0-3878 GCF_002925995.2 Terrapene triunguis | reverse complement strand
CTCTCCGTCCAGCGAGGGAACAAACAAAGTGAGCACAAACAAAATCTCCCCCCCCCCACCCAGATTTGAAAGTATCTTCTTTCCCCATTGGTCCTTCTGGTTAGGTGCCAACCAGGTTATCTGAGCTTCTTAACCTTTTACAGGTAAAGGAGAGATTTTATGCTACCCTTAGCTGTATGTTTATGACACGGCCCCCAAATCATAGACAGTGCTGGACAGCCTGCTTCACACTGGCTGTGATTTCTTCCTAGAGCTCTAGGAGAAAACAGAATTAATAAGACACATGCACCTCTAGATGTGCTATTGATTATATAAAAACTAACAATATTTTTTACATTTCAAGGATGATTTTAATTAGTTGATTCTGGGAAACTTTTACGGGAGAGTGCATCAGCCACTTTGTTAGAAGTTTCCGAAATGTGTTGTACTTTAAAATTAAAATCTTGGAGAGCTAAACTTCACCGAAGAAGTTTTTTGTTATTGTCCTTGACGGTATGAAGCCACTTCAACACAGCATGGTTGGTTTGCAGGTGGAAACGCCGTCCCCACACGTATGGGCGTAGCTTTTTCAGCACGTACACAATGGCGTAGCGTTCCTTTTCGCTGATTGATCAGTGGCTTTCCCTCTCAGACAGTTTTTTGCTGAGAAACACGACAGGATGGAATTTTTGATCCGGTCCTTCCTGCATTAAAACTGCTTCCACACCACGCTCGGCCTCATCTGTGGTTACTAGGAAAGGTTTGTCAAAGTCTGGGGCCCTTAGCACAGGGTTAGACATGAGTGTCGCTTTAAGCTAGTTAAAGGCCTTCTGACACTCTTCAGTCCACTGAGCTGCATTTGGCTGTTTCTTTTTGGTTAGGTCTGTCAGTGGGGCGGCGATTTGGCTGTAGTGAGGTACAAATCGCCTGTAATATCCGGCCAAGCCTAAGAAGGATTGGACCTGTTTTTTTGTCTTTGGGACAGGCCACTTTTGGATAGCAGTCACTTTGGCCTGTAGGGGGTTGATAGTTCCTTGACCCACCTGGTGTCCAAGGTAAGTCACTCTGTTTAGGCCTATTTGACACTTTTTAGCCTTAACCGTTAGTCCTGCCTCCCTTATGCGCTTGAAGACTTTTTGCAGATGCTCCAGGTGTTCTGGCCATGAATCAGAAAAAATGGCCACATCATCAAGGTAGGCGACTGCAGAGTCTCCCAATCCCGCTAGGAGACCATCTACAAGTTTCTGGAAGGTGGTGTGTGCATTTCGCAGCCCGAAAAGGAGCACATTACATTCATACAGCCCTGCATGGGTGATGAAGCCTGACCTTTCCTTGGCAAGTTCATCTAGCGGTACTTGCCAGTACCCCTTGGTTAAGTCTAAGGTAGAGATGAACTGGGCACGTCCCAGTTTCTCCAATAGCTCATCTGTGCGTGGCATGGGATAGTTGTCTGGGCGAGTTACAGCATTTAGCTTACGGTAGTCCACGCAAAAGCGTCTCTCCCCATCTGGTTTGGGAACTAGAACCACTGGAGATGCCCATGCACTGTTAGAGGGGCGGATTACACCCATCTTTAGCATGTCTTGGATCTCCCGTTCTATAGCGGGTTTTGGCTTGAGGAGACACCCGGCAATGTTGCGCTCTAATTGGGTGAGCATTACCTGTGTCAATGGAGTGGTATGGCTGTTCGGTCCGTCCTGGGGTGGCTGAGAACATCGGCACAAAGCTAGTGCACAGCTCCTTTATCTGCTGTTGCTGTATACATTCAAAGGTCATGGAGAGGTTCACCTCTTCCACGCCACCGTCACTTTTCCCTTCATAGTAGACATCTTCAGGACACTCAGTGTCATCCCAATCATAGGAGTGCTCATTTACGAATTTACATATCATGGCCCCCAAAGTTCCATTAAACTTCTCCACCAGGCCATTTGTTTGATGGTGGTAAGGGGTGGCAACCAAGTGGTTCACCCTATGAGCTTCTCACAGGATTTTCATAGTCCCTGCCAGGAAATTAGTTCCCGAATCTGTAAGGATGTCGAAGGGCCAAACTACCCTGGCAAAAATGTCTGTTCATGCCTGGCACACACTTTTAGCCCTGGTGTTGCTTAGAGCTACTGCTTCCGGCCATTGGGTGGCAAAATCCATGCAAGTCAGTATGTACTGCTTTCCTCTGGGTGTCTTTTCGGAAAAGGACCCAGAATATCCACAGCTACTCGCTGAAAGGGAACCTCAATGATGGGGAGTGGCTGGAAAGGGGCTTTGACCTGGTCTTGGGGTTTTCCCACTCTTTGGCACACCTCACAAGACCGGACATAAGTAGAAACGTCCTTGCCCATTTCCTCCTGGTGGAATGACTTCCCGAAACGGTCTTTGGTCCTGTTCAGCCCAGCATGGCCACTAGGATGATCGTGGGCTAAGCTGAAGAGCTTTACCTGGTACTGAACAAAACCAGCATGGAATCAGGATAAATATGAAAAAATTAAAACATTGTGAAAAATTGTGGGGGCGGGGAAGGAAAACCTTTTCCAATATAAACATTTAATTAGAGTATAACAGAAACTTTCTTTTAATGTACAAAGCTGTATTTTGTCTCTCTCAGAGCTAGTAGCTTTTCCAGAAATCCTGGTTTGCGTACGCTCAGGTAATTTTCTTCAAGGTATCCACACTCAAGTTGAGCCTCATGCTGGCTTGGAGGTAGTCCAACTTTGAAAATACGCATCAATAGATAAGGGGGTACACTCAAAGCTCACCGATGCTTTTGACATACTCCTTTATTGTGTCATCGCGAGCGCTGACCTTTCAGCGCATGACAATGGCAGAGAGTGCTGTTCTGTGACAGTTGCTTTCTGCGGTGGAAGAGTGTCTTGCTCTTCCTGAGAAGAGTGGGGGAAAGAAACACAGTCTGAGTGGTTAGCTTTGAACTTGTTCTGTTGGGTGTGAAAAAAAGTTTGGGTGTGGCTACTAGGAGCTGTATTCCTTGTGGGGTTGGTGTGCTGAGTTTTCAGATGAGCAGGACAGATAATAGGCAGCAGCTCCGGCTTCTGATTGAGTTTAACGTCCCGGGCAAACTTATCCATATAGGATGCAGAATTTGTGTTAGTTGTGGCCAATATAGCTGGTACATCTCAAACATGTTAGTTATGGCTGCAGCGAGAAAACAGTTGTGAGCAAAGGGGACGAATGTCACCTCAGCACAAAAGAATGAAGGTTTATTCACTTTGAAATCAATAAACAAAAACCAACGGCCAAGAATTGGAAGGTCCAAAGATCAGGAGACTCCTAAAAATCAGACTAGACACCTCATCTCCATCCATTCGTTGCATCAGTTTTGTTACTAAAGCATCATCATTATCTTTCAGATACTTACGAATCGGGTTGTCCGCATTAGGAAGGGTTTTTGCTGCTGGACACTATTGCTGCACAAAGTCACCAGTAGGGCCGCCCCCCCCCCAGCAATTAACAGTGATTGTCCGACGAAACAAAGAGCATGCACAAATTCATTGACACGCTCCTGCTATGTCCTCTCTTTCATTAAAGCCCCACTGAAAGCTCCTGATATTGACTGTTTATCCCAAAGCTCACTTTGGGAGAAGATTGGTTGAGTGGCCTGTCTGTGTCTTCAGATTATGCAAATGAAAGGGGATGGCTACTTTGAGCATCTTTGCTTTGATAGGCAGCCTAGGGAAGGGGGACATGGTGGGCAGAGTTGAGAGCCAGGATCTGTTCACATGGGGCTTCTCGTAGTGCTCTCTCTCTTGTGAAGGCCAAATTGTAGCACCCACCAGTTAGAGGACAATGCGCCGGAATGGTCTGTGACTGGCAGGGTGGGTGTGGGTTAAGGCTATGCTTTTAGGGATCATTTCTCTAGTTGGTGACTGGAGAAGGGTGGTTGTAAAAGT
>NW_020703058.1:0-1551 GCF_002925995.2 Terrapene triunguis | reverse complement strand
GGGGGCTAGATGGTGACTGGCAGTAGCCAAAGACTGAGGCGAGGTGGGGATAGGGGGTTGGAGGTTCCCTGGGGAGGGGAGACCCAGCGAGACTGTGGGGTACTGCAGGGGGCAGAACCCCGAGAGAAGGGGCACGGGGGCCCAGGGGGGACACGGGCGCCATCGGCAAGTGAGACACCGGCCAGCAGAAGGCGCTGTGGAGTCTGGCGAGCTAATTCCCTGAACAACCATCAGGAGGCGCTGCAGGGGTGAGTCGTCATATCGTTACAGAGTGGTGGAGAATGCGGGCATAGGCGGTCTGCCCTGATACAAGGGGCACGGCAAGGACGGCAGGACTATTGCACAGAGACTGTCGAGAAACCGGGGATGATGGATCCCGGTTACACCAGGATCTTTTACGCCGAGACCCCAGGTGCCATCCCTGCTGGGCCCTGGTGTCAGTGCCCCATCGGAAGGGGGCTGATGACCTGCAGGGAATCCGGAAGGCCCAGGAAGAATTATGGGAGGTGCAGAAGGCCCTCCAGAAACAGTTGGGCCTGTTGGTACGGGAGCAGCGGGCCCTGGTAAAAATCCTCGGGAAGGAGTTTCAGAGGAGTGGTGGAGAAGGGCATGAGAGGCTGAGATCCAGGGCCAGGAGGCCTGTGGCCGAGCGCTGGACGTGTTATGCCCACGTGTTAAGGCGTGGGCATATCAAGAGGGATTGTCCCTACTGGGACGGAGGCAGGGCGCCTCACCCAGGACAGAGACTGGAGCAAGTTCCGGGGACAGTCTGCCTGGTGAGGGAACCCAGGCAGCTGCCAAACTGTTGAGCAAGAGGGCCACATGTAGTGGGCATGCCCGGGCCCAAGTCAGAGGGTCCAGGTCTGCCCTGGTGGAAGGGTGGAACCCAAGAGGGACTGAGAAGGAGCAAAGGCAGCAAAGAGGCAGGGAGCCTGCTGGGGCTGCCATATCCCAGGACACATTAGGAGGCACTGCCCCCTCAAGGGAGTTGAGGGCTGGCCGATGGAGGTGCCTGGAGGCCGGGAAGGGGCCACACTGGATCCGGAGAAGGCGGCAGAGAGAAGGGCTGACCGGCCCTTGGGCCACCCATAGGAGGTGGCGGAGGCTGAGCCGGAGATGACGGGGATGCAGCAGGAGGCCGGGACCCAGACCGTCACTAAGCCAGTCGCTGAAGGGAAAACCTAGACTGAGTGGGGCAGGTAAGAGGCCAGGACACAGGTGGTCATGGGACAGACCACCAAGTAGACCCAGACCCTGAGGGTGGAGGGTCCGGGAGAAATGGACCTAAGAGCGTGGCTGGAGGCCGCAGAGCTGGCCAGCCGGAAGGCAGAGACCCAGACCCGGGAGAAGGCCCGAGGCTGGGAGGCCTCGGAGAAGAAGTGGGTGGGCCTGGAAGGGTGACCCTGGAGGGGTAGCCTTGGGGAGCCCCAGCCAAGACTCCCCCCTACTCCCAGGGATGGGGATTTTGAGGTGTGTGTATGTGTGTAGCGGGGTGGTCACACACACAGCCCCGGAGAAGGCTGTGGCTGGGGAAAGGCTGATTGGGGAAGC
>NW_020703057.1:0-1309 GCF_002925995.2 Terrapene triunguis | reverse complement strand
CAAGATGTGGAAACAACTGAAAGTGGTGGCAACCTCTGCTAATCAGTCGTCCCCAATATAATAATGCTGTAATCATTTCTTACCATTATCATCACCTGAGTCTGACTGGAAGGAGCTGAGGGACTGAACTTCAGAGTTGCTGCCTTTATTACTTCCTGCAAAACAGGTCACCTCTTCAGCGTCATCAACCTCTTTACCTTCATCGATAGCAAAAAACAAAGCAAAATGGTACTGTGTAGGTATGCACATATGTCTAGTTATACCACTGCAGAGTGAGTTAAATGTTGCAAACAAGTAGTTCCCTCTTGCTTTTGTTGGAATAAAATTATTTACTTCAACTGTGGGAAATGACCTCATCTATTGGACAAGAGGACAGCCAATCAGGAGATGTGAATTATGTTTTTGAAACACTTGACAAGTTTTGAAATGGCTGATGACAGCCGAAGCAACGAAGCAGCAGCTGTTCTAAATTTTCCCATTTGAATGCTGTGTGGGATCAGAACTAATTAAAATTATGATTCAAAAGGGTGCTATAAACATCTTATACAATAGATCATAATTACATTGATCTTTACTGTTCACTGTCCTGGGGCAGAATCTCACTCAGTGCCTGCTCCAAAGCCCATTGAAGTTAATGGGAGTCTTTCCATTGACTTCAGTGGCCTCTGAATTAGGCTCTACTTGCTCTGCCATTGGTGAATAGTCACAGTGATTATACTTTGAACTTCCAGTGCCTTTCCTCTTCAAGCACTTGACAATTTCTCCTAACTCCTGAACAGTTCAGAAAGGTACTTAATTTAACTGCCATCTATGGTATATATCCTCTCTCCTCCACATAAAAGTACAAACACACCATATAAGACACATAATTAAACACAGACAGATATATATTTCCAATCAAACAACTATCAAAGTGGCACAATTACATTCTGTAATAAGAGTATTTAGGTCTTTATTCTTCTTTTGATTAATGAAACCGTGTTTATAGGTAAGAAAAACATACCTATACCTGCAAATGCTGTTGTCTTCAATGTAAGTGGCAAGTCAAAAATTAAAACACTGCCAGAAAGCCTGAGAATTATATCCTCAGTAAATAAAGGTTTTTCTTGTACTTCACAATGCTAGAAATACATTTGGTCAAAATTCTGACCTCATTTACATCATCCAATTGAAGTTGTGACAAAGTTCCTCCTCTATCTTGGTGGGTCCTGCGCTTATTGGCGGATTTTCTTGCCTCAGAGATTCACCATGTGGGTTGGGGAATAGCCCAGAGACCTTCCCCTCTGGAAGAACCCACAGTCCAGGTCAA
>NW_020703056.1:0-2077 GCF_002925995.2 Terrapene triunguis | reverse complement strand
CAAGATGTGGAAACAACTGAAAGTGGTGGCAACCTCTGCTAATCAGTTGTCCCCAATATAATAATGCTGTAATCATTTCTTACCATTATCATCACCTGAGTCTGACTGGAAGGAGCTGAGGGACTGAACTTCAGAGTTGCTGCCTTTATTACTTCCTGCAAAACAGGTCACCTCTTCAGCGTCATCAACCTCTTTACCTTCATCGATAGCAAAAAACAAAGCAAAATGGTACTGTGTAGGTATGCACATATGTCTAGTTATACCACTGCAGAGTGAGTTAAATGTTGCAAACAAGTAGTTCCCTCTTGCTTTTGTTGGAATAAAATTATTTACTTCAACTGTGGGAAATGACCTTATCTATTGGACAAGAGGACAGCCAATCAGGAGATGTGAATTATGTTTTTGAAACACTTGACAAGTTTTGAAATGGCTGATGACAGCCGAAGCAATGAAGCAGCAGCTGTTCTAAATTTTCTCATTTGAATGCTGTGTGGGATCAGAACTAATTAAAATTATGATTCAAAAGGGTGCTATAAACATCTTATACAATAGATCATAATTACATTGATCTTTACTGTTCACTGTCCTGGGGCAGAATCTCACTCAATGCCTGCTCCAAAGCCCATTGAAGTTAATGGGAGTCTTTCCATTGACTTCAGTGGTCTCTGAATTAGGCTCTACTTGCTCTGCCATTGGTGAATAGTCACAGTGATTATACTTTGAACTTCCAGTGCCTTTCCTCTTCAAGCACTTGACAATTTCTCCTAACTCCTGAACAGTTCAGAAAGGTACTTAATTTAACTGCCATCTATGGTATATATCCTCTCTCCTCCACATAAAGGTACAAACACACCATATAAGACACATAATTAAACACAGACAGATATATATTTCCAATCAAACAACTATCAAAGTGGCACAATTACATTCTGTAATAAGGGTATTTAGGTCTTTATTCTTCTTTTGATCAATGAAACCATGTTTATAGGTAAGAAAAACATACCTATATCTGCAAATGCTGTTGTCTTCAATGTAAGTGGCAAGTCAAAAATTAAAACACTGCCAGAAAGCCTGAGAATTATATCCTCAGTAAATAAAGGTTATTCTTGTACTTCACAATGCTAGAAATACATTTGGTCAAAATTCTAACCTCATTTACATCATCCAATTGAAGTTGTGACAAAGTTCCTCCTCTATCTTGGTGGGTCCTGGGCTTATTGGCAGATTTTCTTGCCTCAGAGATTCACCATGTGGGTTGGGGAAAGCCCAGAGACCTTCCCCCTCTGGAAGAACCCACAGTCCAGGTCAATTGGGAGGTTTGGGGGGAACCCAGGCCCACCCTCTACTCCGGGTTCCAGCCCAGAGCCCTGTGGACTGCAGCTGTCTATAGTGCCTCCTGTAACAGCTGCATGACAGCTACAACTCCCTGGGCTACTTCCCCATGGCCTCCTCCAAACACCTTCTTTATCCTCACCACAGGACCTTCCTCCTGGTGTCTGATAACGCTTGTGCTCCTCAGTCTTCCAGCAGCACACCCTCTCACTCTCAGCTCCTTGCGCCTCTTGCTCCCAGCTCCTCACACTCGCACCACAAACTGAAGTGAGCTCCTTTTAAAACCCAGGTGCCCTGATTAGCCTGCCTTAATTGATTCTAGCAGCTTCTTCTTAATTGGCTTCAGGTGTTCTAATTAGCCTGCCTGCCTTAACTGGTTCTAGCAGGTTCCTGATTACTCTAGTGCAGCCCCTGCTCTGGTCACTCAGGGAACAGAAAACTACTCATCCAGTGACCAGTATATTTGCCCTCTACCAGACTCCTGTACCCCACTGGTCTGGGTCTGTCACAAAGTTAAAAGGTTGAGCTAGTTCTGCACTTGTCCCTTTGGTCTCGATTAATAATGTTCAGAACAACGGGACTTCCCATATTAAGATAAAGGTCGTAGTATGGGCTCCTTCCGTTGGAAGTTTTAGTTTAATCTACAAAACGGGTTTCAAGATGCAACAGAATAAAAGAGGAATGAGGTTACTAAGAAGAAAAAAAATGATGAGCAAAAAAAGAAAAAAACTTTGAGGACCTGTGC